>NC_059114.1:83795378-84017878 GCF_020740685.1 Jaculus jaculus
CCTGCCTGTACCAACTGTCTTTCCACAAGAAGGCTGAGATTACAGGCACTTGCTGCCATATCTGGCTTTAAGTGATGTTGGGGATCTGAAATCTGGTAGGCAGAGCATTTTACCCTCTGACCACTTCTCCAACCCCAGTATTAATTTTGAAATGATTGAGGGGAAATAAATATAAGTATAGTATTCACGTAATTCCAATTCTTTTTAATAATTATATATATTTCTATACAAACTTTACTTTTCCTATTGAGATACCATGTTTTTGTTTGTCTTTGATTCTGAATATCTAACCCAGGGACTGCTTTGTGCTAGACAAGTACTATGGCCATGAATCATAACCATAGTAACCTTACTATGTTTACCATTAGAACAATCAGTCATCTCGCCATCATAGTATAGATTTTTTCTTTACTACTAATTAACTAGAGATCATACCTGGTCAATTCTCTGCCCAACTCTTCAGCTATCTTTCTTTCTATTTCACTTAAATCTATGGTCACCACTGAGCTTTGAACTCTCCAATCCAATGCTTTCCTATGAGTTTTGCAATAACCTGACAACTATTACACCCTTAAAATACTTTCTTTCTTTTTGATTCAAAGAATGTCATTCTTAACTCCATTTTCTCATAGGCCTCCAAGCTCTCCTTAATCATTTCTCTTCATACCCCTCACTCTTGATGACGTCATGCACTCCCATAAATGGCATTACCAGCTTGCTTAGACTTAGGCTTGAAAACAGCTGCAAGTCTGTCCACATCCATCTGCATTCCCCACCATATATATCTCCTATACAAAACTTTTTATTATTTTACCAATATATGCATCCCCCGTTTCTGTTCTGAACATAAAACACAGTTTAAACAATTCTCATTCTTGTTGTCAGCATGCCTCTTGCTCTGAGGTTTGTGATTTTGCAAAAAGGGACGGAGAGCTATACATTGACACCAAGTCAGGAAATGACCCTTTTCTACCTCAGTCTAAGGCTTACTTTCTACTACTTTGTAATTTTGTTATTTGTTCAAGAGAGAAGGGGGGGGAAGAGAGAGAGAATGGGCATGCCAGGACCTCTAGCCTCTGCAAATGACATTCAGTTACATGGGCCACCTTGTGCATCTAGCTTATGTGGATACTGGAGAATTGAATTGAGGTCCTTTGGCTTTGCTGGCCAGCACTTTAACTGCTAATCCACCTCTGTAGCCCTTTTTTATAAAAAAATATATTTTATTTTTCATTTTCTACTACTTTTTCTACTTGGAGCCCTCATCTTTCTTTTGTGGTGAATGTGCAACATGCAGGGTGTGCATGTGTGTGTTATGTATACCACACGAATGTGTGTGTGTGTGTGTGTGTGTGTGTGTGTGTGTGTGTGTGTTTGCAGCTACTTACATCTCAAGCACAGATGTGCAGAGTCCAGGGCAGAGTGTCCAGCACCCTCCTCTACTGGTCTTCCTTATTCCTCGAGATGAGGTCTCTCACTGAGCTGAGGACACAGGCCCTTCTGTTTTCATTAGAAAGACTGATGACCAGAACTCCCAGAAGTGCTTAGCACCGAGGTTTCAAGTGTGCACTGCTAATCACAGCAGTAGTATTGGGGGGGTGGTGTCACACTGTCACCTCAGACCCTGCTACTTCCTCATGAAGGCTTGTGTGCTTTAAGAAATAGATGCCATTGCACAAATATTTTTGAGAAGAACTATACATTGTATTTGATCCTAGAGTATGAAGCCCACTAGGAAACAAGAACTATAAGCTTACTTTTTTAGTTTGTGTTGTTTTATCGAATGGAGTATACTAGAAACATGCAATTAATTTCAAATAAAAAGGCTAGTAAGGTTAACGATAAAACGGAAATAGCTTATAAAAATTTACTTGCAAGGGCTGAAGGAATGGCTTAGCTGGTAAGGCGTTTGCCTGCAAATCGAAAGGACCCAGGTTAGATTCCCTAGTACTCTCGTTAGCCATATGCACAAGACGGGGCACAAAGTGGCTGAAGGCCCTGTTGCACCCATTCTTTCTCCCTCTATATCTCCCTCTTTCTCTGCCAAATAAATAAGCAAATAAATAAATAAATTACTTGTAAAAAGAAAAGATTGTGCATAAACTGAGGAAGAGGTCTTTTTCTTAATTAATTAATTTTTATTAATTAGTTTTGTACTCAGTGAATACAGTCAAGTTGGTACCATTGTTAGGCTCGTCCATGTCCTACCCCTTCCCCCTGGCCCCTCCTTGTTGAGTTATATGAGTCATCCATTGTGGAGTTAGCCAACTGTTATGGGTAGGAGAAATGTCTCTGGGTATCATGACCCAACATGTGGTTCTGACATTCTTTCCGCACCCTCTTCCGCAAAATTTCCCTGAGCAACATTGGATTCATTTTGGGTCTGCTTCAGTGATGAGGTGTTGGGAGCCTCTGTGTCTCTGGACATCTGATTTAGTAGGTTAATTGTTCTCTGTGTTGTTCTCCTTCACCCTTGTGCTGGTACCCCGCTCAGTGGAAGAGGTCTTTTAATAAAAATTACTTATACAACTCATTAAGAGACAAACATTTTTCCATTTAAAAATCATAAAACAGGAACTGGGGAAATGGCTTAGCAGTTAAGGCATTTGTCTGTGTAGCCTAAGGACTCTGGTTAGATTCCCCAGGACCCACATAAGTCAGATACACAAGGGGGTACTTGCATCTGTAATTTGGTTGCAAAGGTTAGAGGCCCTGTCATGCCCATTTTCTTTCTCTTTATCTGTGTCTTTCTGTCTCTCTCAAATAAATAAATAAAAACATTTAAAAAAATCATAAAACAATAGCAGTCCCGAGAGAATAGAAAACATATATAAAGAATCCAAGGGAGACAAAGAAACTCTCATGTTGGGAAAATTAAAAAAAAAAAAAAATCGTTCCGGGTGTGGTGACACATGCCTTTAATCTCAGTACTCAGGAGGCAAAGGTAGGAGGATTGCCATGAGGCCACTCTGAGACTACATAGTGAATTCCAGGTCAGCCTAAGCTACAGTGAAACCCTTCCTTGAAAAAGAAAAAAACCTTGAGCTAGAGAGCTGCCTCAGGGAATCAAAACACTTCATGCAAAATTATGAGGACCTGAGGAGACTGGAAGGAATCTAGGACTGCCTGTGTTTGATTCCCCAGCACCCGTGTGAACACCTTGGCCTGACCATACACAACTTTATGGAGAGAAGACTCCAGACAATCAGACAATTGCTGGAGCTCATGAAATTGGCAAGCTCCAAAATGACTGAGAGATTCTATCTTAATGAAGCGTTTGGAAGAGCAATTTGGGGGCTTACCTATCATTTTTCTCTTCCTGCACAGACCTGTGCACAGACCTTATGCCTCTGCAAACACAACTACACACCTATGTGCAAGTAAACTTTCATCTTATTGAATGAGAACAAGGTAAAAACCAGATTGCACAACCTCTATTTAGCATTAGGGTACTTACAAGTCAACGTTACACAGTGACATGAGGAGATTCTGCAAGCATCCGTAGCTCCCAGACATTATTCACATGTTAGATGTTGTAGCTTCAAATGATCATTGACATGACATTTAAAATCCAGTTTAGCCGGGCATGGTGGCACAAACCTTTAGTTCCAGCACTCAGGGGGCAGAGGTAAGAGGAGTGTTGTGAGTTTAAGGCCAGCCTGAAAGTACATAGTGAATTCCAGGTGAGCCTTGGCTGGAGCAAGCTTCTACCTCAAAACGACAACAACAACAAAATTAAATCAGGTTGATTAAAATATTTCAGTGATTTTGGATTGACTTCCTTGTTACCGTGTTTCAGCAGCAACCTATCAATCAGTCTATGAACGAGCATTCTTAACGGGTTATTAGGATGACACAAATAATTCCTTACCGTCTGGATATTTTGACTGTTTTAATGATATACTCCATCAAAGAGCTGCCAGTTTGAGAGATAACATATAGGACCTTATCTTTAGATATAGGACTAACTCTGTAGAGAACACTTAACATTCTTCACAAAGGAAACTCATATAATGGTAAAAAATAAAAACTGGCAAAACAACTCTCAATATCATTAAAATGGTTCTCTTTTAGATATTTTTTAAGTTTGTTTTAACATGTTTTAAATTATTCGTTTACGTGTGTGTGTGTGTGTGTGTGTGTGTGTCAGTGGACTGGCAGGAAGGGGGTGGGAGATGGTGGCCGAGTCACCAGGGACTGAGGATGCTGCAGAGGAACAGCGCGTGCTGCCGGCATCTTCAGCATCTGCCATGTAGAGGTTCCTGGGGGGATTGATCCTGAGCTTCCATGCTCTGCACGCAAGAGCCTTAAACATCGAGCCATCTGCCTAGTCCTTCTCTTAGCTTGTTTTAATAAAGAGTTTATTTATTTATTTATTTATTTATTTATTTTTTGCAAGTGAATAAAGCAAGAGTTTACCAGAGAGTCTGTTCTGGGGAGGAGTTTCTATGCTAATACATCTTAATCCAACCAGATAAACAAGGAAGGGATGGAGCTACTGTGTTGTTAAAAATCACAACTGAGCTATGGAAACAAACTCTCCATATATCATGTGTGTGGGGGAGAGATGAACACAGGTAGAGACAGAGCAAACGATAACAATGGAAGGAGCAGAAGTAAAAGGAAAAAAAAAAAAACATTCTCAACTAGTGTCTAATATCCTTATTTCATTGCTTTATTAGCTTGGGAACAATATACACGATATATGTGCATATTCACACATGTATATTCACATTTATGATGGTGCATTTGTCTTTAATGAGCCAACTTTAATGCATCACTAGGTTAAAATTAATTAGCCTTTAATCGCTAGAATACTTTCATTTAATTAAAAATCCCTAGTGGTGTGTGAGGTTGTGGTAGAGATCACCTGGTGTTTGAGTTCATGTTTAGCTGGTGAGTGGCTATAAGTAAGTAGATGCTGTTTACTGACAACGTCCCCTACGGGAGGATTAGTGATTATTAACCTGTTCTCACAAAGCACACCAGTGTGTACAATACACAGCAGGGATAGCTTAGAGAATGCAGTTATATACATTTTTTTTCTTTCTTTGTATCTATCATCTATCTATCTGTCATCTATCATCTATCTATATTTCTATCTATCTATCTATCTTTCTATCTATCTATCTATCTATCACCTATTTATATATTTTGAGGTAGAGTCTTACTCTAGTTCAGGGTGACTAGGAACTCACTTTGGAGCTCCAGGTTGGCCTCAAATTCCTGTTGACCTTCCTACCTAAACCTCTGGAGTGCTGGGATTTTTGGAGTCTACCACCATGCCTGATTTTTTTTAACCTTTATGTTTCAAGTTATTATTATTATTTCTAATATTTTATTTTTATTTATTTATTACAATGAGAAAGGGAGAGAGAGAGAAAGAGAGAGAGAGGGAAAGAATGGGCACACCAGGGCTTCTAGCCACTGCAAATGAACTCCAGATGCATGTGCCACTATGAGCATCTGGCTTATGTGGGACATGGAGATTTGAACCTGGTTCCTTGGGCTTCACAGGCATGTGCCTTAACCACTAAGTCATCTCTCCAGCCCTCAAGTTATTATTTTTTAATGATACCTCAGCTGTTCAGGTGAAAACATCAACAAACAATTCACAGAACTCCAAGAGGCTGTGTAAACTGTCTAGAGACAATATTCATTCAGAGAGTTACACATTACATCATGCTTTTTTTTAAGGGGAAGAAAATAAATATTTTATTTTATAATGGTTCATTCTTTTTGTTTTATTTTAATTTATTAGTTTTCTTTTCAGCAAATACAGGCAGTTTGGTACCATTGTTTAGTCTCATCTATGATCTACCCCCTCCTCCCATTGGACCCTCCTTGTTGATGTAAATGGGTCGTGCATTGTGGAGTTAGTCCCCAGTTATTGGTACGATAAATGTCTCTGAATATCATGACCCAACATGTGACTCTGACATTCTTTCTGCCCCCTCTTCTGCAAAATTTCCCTGAGCCATGTTGGGTTCATTTTTGGTCTGCTTCAGTGTTGAGGTGTTGGGGGCCTCTGAGGCTCTGGCTCTCTGATTTGGTAGGAGTTGATTTTTCTCTGTGTTGGTATCCTTCCCCTTTATGCTGGTATCGGGTTCACAGGAAAACATCACCCTTGCTTGTTTTGCCAATTGTCCTTAGTTTCAGTTGGGCCCCTTTTGAGGTATGTTGGGGCAGCTCTCTCCTTAGGATCTGCATCTATCTGTAAAAGAGAAGCAGATTCTCCAACGGAGAGTAAGTTAGTACCCGGAAAATTGAGATAACACTTACTTTTTTGATAGAGAGTTTGATAGGTGTAGGCCCTCTTTTACCCCATGATTGATGGTAGCTTGATATTGGAGAGTGGGCTTATGTTTGGGTATGGTTCTGACTTGTTTCCCAGCTCCAGCTATGGGTCTCGTACCACTGAGGGGATCAGTTAGCCAAATCAAGAGCAATTGGTTCCCCACCATGGATGTGTGCCACTATTGTACTTGTGTGGGCATCACATCAGGTTATTTGTTGCTAATTAGGTTAGACAATGAGTTGCTTGGACAGATATTGGTCATTTTCCCCAGTCGCCCATGTAGCACCTTCTGGCATTAGAAACACTGACTGTCTGGGGACTGACTCTCTCCTGGCTTCCAGCCATGTCATTCCATTTTACGTGTCAGCTGCGTATGGAGTCTTCAGCAATAGGGTCTTGCCACTGGCCTTTGGTGGGTCATCAAGTACTCTGACAGAAGTCTGTCATTGTTTTGGGAAACCTTGTAGGTTTCTCTATCAAAAGCTCATTGTGGATGGTAGGCCCAAGCTGGAAGTGGGGGTTACAGGTCAGTGCCCACTAAGAAATTGAGGAAAAACATAATTAATATACAAGAGTTAGAGAGGAGAGTGATAGAGGGGAAGAGGGAGGGAGGGAAGATGTAGAAGATTTAGGTTAGTCTTGATCCTACCCTCTCCAGTGTCTTGTGGTTCAGGTGTTTCCTGTAAGGGTCTAGTGAAGGTTCAGCCATTTGGTCTGTCTTTTAGAAAGTAGAATTTTATGGTACCATTGCCGTTTGAGTCCAGATTACTGTTTTCCACCCTTCAATGCCCTTCCCGCCCTCCCCATCCATCCTATTGTCACCATAATTAGAAAAAAAAAATCTGCATATATAAATGCAAAAGCATATATTCATTAATGCCGCGGACTGACTCGGGGAGATCAGGACCGAGGGAGAACAAGGGCGAAGGCTCAAGGAGAACTCGGGATTCGGCGAGGAAATGACAGACAGACACACTCTAAGTTGAATATGCTGCTGCAATTTACTGAAGGTTTCATGAAGATTTTATACAGATTGAACAGGGAAACTTAGCAAGCCAACAAGTGATCTCAGGAATCATTAATCTAAACAATCTTAAGTATTGTTCTATTGTAAGCATACATATTTATCAGGCAGGAATGTACCCATTTTTTAAGAAGGACGCCTTGCATCATTGACCATAGCTTTACATGAATAGAAGCTTGGGGTAAGGGATGTAAGGTGAACAATAGGTTATTTATTTTTTATAAACCGAGCAAAGAGCCATCTCTTTTCACTTATTAGATTATTTATATAATCCTCATATTTATTATAAAAGTGTTTCTATCCAAAAGACCACCAATATTTTAAGGCTGGTTTAATGTTTTCCAGGAATTCTTTTCTTTCTTGTCTAGAGTATAAGTACCAAGGCTTACGTGTCCTTGCTAAGCATTTCATAAATGGAAGAGAATGCCATAGCCTCCTTATTCCTTCATAATTCATTCATCTATTACCGAATTTATCATATCCTCCCTCAAAGGGAAGTGGATCTAGGTAGTTCCCAGCTCTGGGAGTCTACTATCAGCCCTTGATCAAGTACTGAACATACCCCCCAGGAAGTTTCCTGGTGGGAATGCCTAAGTTTTACAACTCCTTATCTGTAGAATTGTCATGCTTCTAATGAACATTACCGATTAACATTTCTACTTTCACTTTCTCAGGATCAGTATTGTTCTAAAACATCATAAGCTGTTTCTACTTTACACCATCTAAAAACTGTTCTAGAGTTAATCTTTTATTCTTAGTAGAGTTATAAATTCCCTCCATTGCCCTAATCATAGGAGGGGCACATTCAATACTCAAATTGTTACTTTGATTGTGTGCATGATTAATAGTAAGCGTAGCGTAGAAACTAGCTGTTCTTTGACAAACAACTAGAAGGGAGCAGGAAAGAAACAGAGCGCAGAACACAGCTCATTGGCACCGGCAATTAGGTCGTCGTGACTTCATGGGCAGTAGGAACCTTTACAGTAACCGACTGCCAAGGGGTCACCGGGGGCATCCCTCCGAGGAGTGCTGGCCCTCTGTCCTCAGCTCTCATCCAGTACAGAAGCATCTCTGCTTGCTACACAGGCGAGGTCGCCGTGGACGTAGCACATTAAGGCTATAGTGGGATAATTTGGGCTCTGGTATGCTGTTGGGAACCCCAAGCCCTGAATTCATATCTGCAAACTAACCAAAGATTTGGTAATTCCAGATTCAAGATTTTTTTTTAATATACTACATTTCATTCAGATGTTACAAAGGAGTAAAGGAGTGGGAGAGGGAGAGAATTGTGAGGTAAGGGAAAATAAAGTGGGGAGAAGTACACTAAGCGGAGTCAAAAGCTCTTGTGGGCCACGTGTAGCCAGGAGCCCAAACAGTCAAACATGGATCTTAGGGAAAAATATGAGAATGGATTTAAAAAACAAAAACAAAACAAAACAAACAAAAACACAAACATGCACTCCCAAGAAAGATTAAAAGTGAAGACAGGACTGGGCATCGTGGTGCACGCCTTTAATCCTAGCACTCTTGAGGCAGAGGTCAAAGGACTGATGTGAGTTTGAAGCTACCCTGAGATTAACAACAACAACAACAACAAAAAGTGTAGACAGTAATAAAAGGGAAAATAGTGTCTCTCTCCACCCTGGCATGGCTGTCAGGGTGTGAGAGAGTGCGCATGGGTCTGAAAATCTGCTCCTGAGAGGGGAAAATGTCCCATCCTACCTGGACACACCGACACTGGTCTACTGCCCAGTCGGCCTAGGCTTCTAGGAGAAATCCACCCATACCTAGAAATAGTGCAGACTTGAGAGAGGTCTGCTTGGGTGGGATGGGCAAATGCTAAATCCCAGGACTAGCCCAGGCAGGACAAGTTGAGATAGGCATGACAAGGCTGTGGCATCCTAAGGTCCCTACCCTTGAGGGCCACCCTGGTCCTGCCTAATTAAGTTAATTGCACATTGCAGCTTAAAAACAAATATTTCATTTATTCATTTGTAAGGGAAGATGGGAGAGAGAGAGATACTGAGACAGACACAGAGAATGAGCATGCCAAGGCCTCCTGCTACTGGAAATGAATACCAAATGCATGTGCCACTTTGTGCATTTGGCTTTACATGGGTATAGGGAACTGAATCTATGTCATCAGGCTTTGCTAGAAAGTGCCTTTAACTGTTGACCAGCTCTCCAGCCCAAGGCTACTTTTCCTATGACCTCCATTGGTATAACCCTAAGTTTATTTTGAAAATGTCAGAATTATTTAATTATTATCGTATTTGATTTAATATTATTATTCTTGCTCTAAAAAAACTCAGAAATCTTTTCTGGAGGATTTAAAATGTTACCTATTTTACTTCATTTTCTAGTTTAATTTTGTAAGTTTGGAAAATATGTCTTCAAACATTTCTCACTGGACTATATTACTAAACAATTACAAATTACTTTGGATAAAGATGCATTACAAAAGGAATTCTTTTAAAAATATTTTATTTGTTTAATTCATTTGAGGAGGAGGAGACACACACACGCAGAGAGAGAGAGAGAGAGAGAGAGACAGAGAGACAGAGAGACAGAGAGAGACAGAGAGAATGGGTGCACCAGGGCCTCCTGCCAACTTCAGACACATGTTCCACCTTGTATATCTGTCTTTACATGGGTATTGGTGAATCAAACCTAGGTTCTTATGTTTTGAAGGCAAACACCTTAACTGCTGAACCATCTTTCTATCCCTAAAAGGAATTCTTTATCCCATTTTAAGGACACTATTTGCCAAACATCTTAATAAGAGTCCTCATTAGTAATCTTGCCTCACACACGTCCCAGGAGGTGGGATCTGAGGTATGAGAGGTTGAACAACAGTGTGCAACATAAAATACATGCATGTGAAGTTACATAACAAGAATGTTTCATTGCAGCAACCAAATATTCTGATGCTTTACATTTTCTCAGATGTCTGTATCACAAAGTGTCAAGGGATTGTGTACATAAGAATCACAAAGAACTCTGGGTAAAGAGAGACCGAGAGACAGAGAAAGAGAAACAGGGAGTAGGAAAGATGGAGGGAGGGAAAAGAGAGAGAGAGAGAGGGAGAGAGAGAGAAGGGACAGCCCCAAGTTTTTAATCCAGATCTTTCTAGGATCTGAGAAATTAGCAAATTTCAGGCTCTGTATTTCCATAACTCTATTTCCAATTAAAAGAAGAAATTGCTTTGCAAACTATTTTAATGTTACAGTGTACTTATTTTAAGAGAATTATTGGAAAATTCTTTTTGAATTATAAAATTAAGCTATTTAACATATTGTTGTTGACTTTGCTTTCAAATTCTAAACTAAATTAAATATAATTATTTTGCATAAAATGTTGTAATGAGAAACCTCACCGACTATAATTCTCCCCCAAATTTTGTTATGTAGGTGGCTTGTTAAAGTCAATTTAAAATCAGTGAAAAACTGGGGCTGGTGAGATAGCATAGCAGTTAAGGGTGTTTGCTTGCAAGGCCTTCCTTCCTGGTCCAATTCCCATGCACCTTTTATAAAATGATGCAAATATCAGGTATTTCTTTTCACGAACTAGAGATTCTGGCAGACTTGTACACATAGACACATGTGCAAATCATCAATCAATAAATACTAGGACAGGATAAAATGCACAATCAACTAAACATAAGAGCGTATCAGTAAGTTCCCTCAATACTGTTATACATCTTGGAAACCATGAGGTTAACAAGAGAGAGGCTATGAAACCTGAGTGTAGGACTAAAATGAGTCACGTTCTTGAAAATGTTCGGGTGACCTAAGGTGCTGGAATGAGGCATGGGAGTATGGACAACACCATCATGAAGGGGTAGGGGTTTCCATGGAGGAGCAGAGAGTGCTCCAAAACTAATCTGGCAGTCAGAACTTAAGAAACATCACTCACAAGAAAAAAATAAATAAATAAACAAAACAAAATAAAAACACAGTTACATGAACGAAAAAGTTATTCCACTGTGAAGTTCAAGTCACTCAAACCTATTTATTATTTTAAATAAAAGTTATATATATATATATATATCATGATGTGCTATTTGTTCTCATAGTTTACAAGTATACTTTCATAGGTATTAATTATTTATCTTAAACCCAATAAAATCACACTGCTGTAAGTTAAGTCCATTCTGTGTCTTTTTTTTTTTTCTTTTTTTTTTGTTTTGTTTTTGTTTTTATTTTTGTTTTTCAAGGTAGGGTCTCACTCTGGCTCAGGCTGACCTGAAATTCACTATGTAGTCCCAGGGTGGGCTTGAACTCTCAGCAATCCTCCTACCTCTGCCTCCCGAGTGCTGGGATTAAAAGCGTGTGCCACCACACCCGGCTGATTCTGTGTCTTTTTGTATCTAGACTTTCTGAAGAAAAGAAGGAGCATTCGGAATTAATTGGTTACTGACAGTTCACGTTCCTATACACCATCTTATCTACAGAAAAGACTTATGAGGATTGGTGAAGTACTTTGTTCCATAACTGTTTAAAATTCAAAGATTAGGATATATAACTTTTAAAGATTGCAGTTAAGTAAACTCTGTCTATAAACTAAACAATACCACACAGAACTATTAAAAGGATATACTATTTATTTCATCATAATGATAAAAAATTGTTCTGGCTGACACACCAGGCTCTCAAAAGAGTAATAAAAACCTAGTTTCCCAAAAGCAAGCCTGGCTTGAGAGCTAGGGGAGAGAATTAGGATGAATAGAGGTGGCTAGACATTTTATTTGCCAATTTTTCTTGATAAAGTCAATTCATCTTTTGCTCTTCAGTCTGCACATGAAATGGAAAAAAAAATGTCATCAAGCTTTTATGTTCTGTTCTAAATCAAATGTCTAAGTCTACACTATGGTGTTTTCAATTTCCCAAGTCCTGAGAGGATTTGTCACTGCTATCTCTGGGCATTGTGGGTTTTGAGACTTCAAAGTTTTCATTCCTGTTGAGTCATGTTGGTTTTCAAGATAACACATCAAAGGCATGTTCAAGACATACATACATACATGCATATATGTATATATATATATATATATATACACACACACACACACACACACACACACACACACACACACATATATCTTATATATGCATAACTACATACAAATATATCTTATAGGGGTATATTGTGCATTTTATCCTGTCCTAGTATTTATTGATTGATGATTTGCACATGTGTCTATGTGTGTGTGAATGGTGGAAATACTTTTCAGATTTTTGTCAGATTGTAATAGTGAATTTTAATACAACACTAGAAGTGTTTTTAAGAGTCGTCACAACTATTTCTGGATCCTTTTTTGTGTGTTCTGACAACTGACATTGAGGTTATAGGACTGGATCTTTCATGAAGTCCTTGCTGTGTACACATTAAGCAATCCGTACACAGGCTACATATATGTGGTACTACCTGACGACAATATATGTTCAGTATCCCCAAGGGACATCACACTAGTGGAGAGGCACACTGGGGGCACTTAAATTTATCACTAAAGTTACTCAGATTTAAAATGTCTAGGTGATGTTAAGAAATGCAGACTTAGAGACTGGAGATAGAGTTCTAAGGAAGAGCACTTTCCTAGTACGAACAAGGTTCTATGTTCAATTCCAGTAACCACTATGGCAACAAACGCAGACACAAAGAAAGGAAGACATAGTATATCTGTTTCATTTGAAGCCCCGGAGCCAAGATTAGTACTAAGAACTAATCTTAGTACAATTTATTTATCTGAAAGTCACCTTGATACACACACACACACACACACACACACACACACACACACACACACAAAATGGGCAATTGATTTTTTTCCCATTAAGTAAAACACTGAAGTAGTGATTACAACTTCTGAGGTTGATTACCCACTAGCAATATGTGATTCTTATCAATGCCTACTGTGTCTCAATCAAGATTCTGTGTGGATCACATTAGAATTCTGATTTTTCTGATATCTGTAATTATATATTACATAGGTAAGGGAATAAAAATGCAGTAGATTCATTTATGATAAATAAAGTCCTGCTGAAAATGTCCCAACCTTGCAGTTGATTCCTGATGTGTAGTTTAAAGGTTACTTTGGTCAATAACATAAGAAAGTATTTGTGCAATCATTGCTGAACAATAAATATCCATGTAAAATATCAAATATAGGTGCTTCTGGTTTCATTTTTATTGGTGTTACTATACTGAGAACCATATTTATTTCTGATATAACTTTATGAAAGTTATATGACACTTTAAGGCAGGAAAAGCCCATCACGACGGGGAAGGCGTGGCAGCAGGGACTTGAAGCAGGTCCTCCCATCCACAACAGCCAGGAAGCAGAGAGCAATGAAGGCTGGTGTTTATGCAGCTCTCGCCTCTTGATCCAAACCAGAACTCCAGCTCACGCAATGGTGCCACCAGCATTTAAGATACGTGGGTCTTCCCATCTGAAATAAGTAATTACAGTAACCCCTCATAGGCCTGCCCATAAAATAATTTCTCCAGTGAAGTAGCTTTTTTCTTCCTTGAAACAGGGCTATTCATATGAATCTAGAGTATGATGCCACATTTACATAAACAAACTGAGATTTGATTCCCACCCATTTCTTCCAACCTCATATACAAGTACAAACTTATATTTTAGGCAATAAATAAATAAATAAATAAAAGATACATTTTGTTTCTCAAGAAAGGTTTTCCTTCTTGCCTGATATAGTATTTTTTTTATTATTATTTAAGTTTTTGAACATAGAGTTATATTTTGGACTCCAAATTTAGAACGAAACTGAAGTCTCCAAGGTGTGATTCCAGTTTCCAATTTAGTGTTGGAGAAAGGCCTGCTCCTTTCTTCCCCAGTATTGCTGGCTGCTTCTTGTAATGCTCTGAGGGGTGGACACTTAAGCATTGCTCTCCATGCAGGACCTTCCATTTCAGGTCAGGTGATGGAGATGAGCATGTAACTGTTGATTCCCGTATTCCAGAATCCTGATAAAAGAACCTATGTATGTCTCAGTAGGAGCTGGTGCCTCCCTGTATTCTTCAAGCTGACTACCTGTCTTTCCACCCAAAGACTACTCTTCTGAGTGGTAGCCGCTACAATTAAGCTGCCTGTCGCTACAACCACTTTCTGCTTGAGTTTATCTCCTTACTTCATAAATCCACGCTGAACCCAGGTTCAACGACGCAGGGTACAAATACTTCCAGAGAGTAAAATTGCCACATACTCTCTTGCTGGGGAAAGTCCTTTGACCAAGCTATTCACCTTGGTCTATGAACAAAAAAACATCTTTTCTAGGGCTGGAGAGATGGCTTAGCTGTTAAGGCACTTGTCTGCCAAGCCTAAGAACTCATGTTTGACTTTCCAGGTCCCACATAAGCCAGATGCACAAGGTGATGGAAGCATTCAAGGTCACACATGAGCACAAGGTGGCATGCTTACCTGGAGTTCAATTACAGTGGCTGGAGGCCCGGGTGCACTGCCAATTCTCTCTCAGCTCCTCTATCTCCATCTTTCTCTCTGTCTCTCTCTCTGTGTCTTTCTCTCTCTCTCTCTCTCATAACAAAGTCAGTCTGTTGGGCTTGTATCATTTTTTTTTAAGTATTCTTTCTACACACACCCTCTTCTTTGCTGAATTTATAAGATTGCCCTGGCCAGCAGGGAGTTGAACAAGGACCTGAGGGAAAATTAACCTAGATGAGAGACAAGAGACACAAAGAAGGAAACCAACTCTATAGTTTGATCCAGGTCTCTGACTTTTATTTTTTACACAGTGGTTATATAGGGGAAGAAAATGGGGGGGTGGTGGTAAGCTGCCCGATGTGATTTAGGGCACTGGAATTGTTAGGAAACCTAGAGGGGATGTAACAGGTGTTTATCTAATCTTGCCTCAATGGCTTAACATCCTGACCATGTCAGGCTTCACAGCCTGACCATAAACTGGCCTTTTGCAAAAGATAAGATTCTGTGAGCAGTCTGCTGACCAACGTTCCAGAAGTACCTAACAGAAAGCTGGATGGACCTGCTTTCTGAGTAATGAGTCAGCTTAAGAACAGGCCCAGGCAAAATGGAGAGGCTTTTGCTTTATGGCTCCCGACATAAGATGACTGACGTATATTAAAAAAAAAAAAAAAAAAAAAGTCCAATTGAAAGAATAGGTGTTCTGGAGTTCAGAATTTGAGAACTGAGAAACTTTGGGGCTGCCAACCTGGTACATGAGGAACATTTCCTTTTTTCTTTTTTTTTTTTTAATTTTTTTTTTAAATTTATTTGAAAGTGACAGACAGAGAAAGAGGGAGCTAGAGAGAGAGAGAGAATGGGCGCGTCAGGGCCTCCAGCCACTGCAAATGAATTCCAGACGCGTGCACCCCCTTGTGCACCTGGCTAAAGTGGGACCTGGGGAATCGAGCCTTGAACCTGGGTCCTTAGGCTTCTTAGGCTTCATAGGCGAGTGCTTAACTGCTAAGCCATCTCTCCAGCCCATGAGGAACATTTTCTATTGAGGCATGTTTACCATTGGCTTTGAACTTATCCCCACAGGTGACTTATATTTCTGCTTTCAAAATAGTCCTTAGATATGCCTAAAGTGGTTATTCCTTTACATATTTGTATACAGGTGGGTATGTAAAGTATTAGGTTATAAGTATAAAAATAAAACAAATTTACTCTTTCCTGATTGATTTCCCAGAATCGAGAAGGATGCCATTGTAGAGAAGGTTTTGAAATAAGCTATTCTCAGATATCCCCACTGGCAGAGGTACCACCTCCGTAGGCTTTCACAGAGGACCCTCCTTTCTACTCTCCCCCTCTCTGACTCAAGACAGGTTCATAGTCAGACAGGCTAGCTCATGAATATTTTGCTCTGTCTGTCAACAGTCGCCTGGCTTGAGCTAACTGTTCTGCTGAAATACTAATAACATTTGAAAACCCAAGAAAGAATGCGGATATATGGGCATGCCAAGACCTCCAGCCACAGCAAACAAATTCCAGAAGCATGTGCCATCTGGTGGGTGCTGGGCAGTCAAACAGAAGTCCTTTGGCTTTGCCGGCAAGTGCCTTAATTGCTAAGCCCTTTCTCCAGCTCAGAACATATATTTTCTAAAAGGTGTTTGCAACTTGTAAATTCTGGAAAAAAAAATACTGTTCTGTGGACAGCTGTTGTTTAGAAGAAGAGTCAGAGGGCAGATGTTGATCATGTAAGACCACCAGTAGGCCCAGTGTATGCCCAGTTAGGAGACAAAGCAGCAAGGATTCAGCAGAGATAATAGGTAGGAGAAAGTGATCTTCACCTGCTAATAGGAAAAGAAACCTAACTACATAGAATATAAGTTCTAGTGTTGAAATCACTTGCAAAGAAATGCAACAGCCTAAAACTAACACAATCTCCACATTTCTTTGGCCTTCTATGTATTGCCACACTACTACTGATCATTATACTTCAAGTAAAAATGAAGAATACAAGATTATAAAAGAAAAAAAAATACTGTGCTGTTTAAATCAGGTATATGTTAAACTGAGTGGAACATTGAAATGTTTTCTTAATTCGGTCTTTTGGTATATGCGTTCATTCTTCACTTCAGCTCACATTTGTAACATTTCTAGGAAAAATATGTGGACATAGTTCTTACACATCTAGTGTATATAATATATCTGTGGGTGCCACACCCTATGAAGTAGATATTTTAGGGGGAGTGATGCACCTTAAGAATAAATATACTAGGAACTGAATTAATAATATATTTCCAATTATTTTCTGTGAAACAGACCTAACATAGACAATTGTTAGTAGGAGTTTTATTGGTCACCATATCTTTGTGGATCTACTTGAGCAAATCAGTTTATGAATCAAAGTAATACTTTGATTCATAAAAAAAATGGCATCCACTTAAAATAAGCAGGAAGCACTGCATAGGATGAATATGAAGGGATCACACTTTTCTCAGAACATCCTATCACTTTTCCTCATTATTAAAATGTTAAAAGAACTGGGCATGGTGGCACACGCCTTTAATCCCAGCACTGGGGAGACAGAGGTAGGAGGATCTCTGAGAGTTCAAGGCCACCTGAGATTACAGAGTGAATTCCAGGTCAGCCTGGGCTAGAGTGAGACCCTATCTCAAAAAACCAAAAACAAACAACAAAAAAAAAGTTAAAGGATTTTAAAGATATAATAAACCCTTCAAAAACACTTCAGAAATATAGTTCTCATGTCTCCATGGAGGTATTATCTTTAGTTGATTTTACTTTAATGGAATCATAGTTCAGAAATGTATCTAGGGAAAATTATAAGTTACAGTTGTAGAAATATTATAGAAGAAAATACCATACAAAGTAACTGTGCTATGATAACATTTGCCTTATTTCCTTTTTAAAAGAAACTTCATTTTGTATGCTTACAATATATGATATGATGTTACAAGATTAATACATGGTGGAAAGATTGCTCCCTTAAGCTTCCCCGAAGCTTAAGGAAATATAGCCGTAATGCTTAGAGAAAACTCTAAAACAATATAGTAATATTAACAATAGTCAATAAGTTGTGTAATCTTTAGCTTTTTATCCCATATAGTTAAACCTCATATGCTTTGGTTTATGTATCACACAAAAATATGCTCGATTTCACTAGTCATAGGAAAATGGAAATCAGAAGTAATATGGCATAATCATGTACATGCTATTGGTGATCTTGTTAGTATACTCATTATCAGAGCTTTGTAAAAATGCAGCCATCATATGAGCCAACAATCTTTTTTCCAGTTACTTACCAAAAGTAAATAAAAACACAACACTCCATAAGACTATCTTCATTCTAAGTTCATTTCACTTCTATATAATAGCCAAGATATGGAGTCAGCATATGTATCTGGCAGTGGATAGATAATCCATGTATGTAAACATTAACATTATTTTAGCAAAATTAGTAAGTATTCAATCAGTATTTCAGATTTGCAGGTTACAGCACACTCATATTATTAAGCTAAGTTACTGGAAATCCTGTCTATTATATATTTCATGGAAATGATTTTGTGTAAATGAAAACCTAGTAAGTACAATTAATGATAAAAATATATTACTACATTTGAGCATAATTTTATTCCAGACAACCAACAAGTATAGTAAAGTCTAAGTAAATCTTATTATAAAACTATTTTATTCTGATTTAAATTCCTTTAACATTCTATAGATTCCTGAAAATTAAAAGCAGTAAGTTTTTAGACAGCAAGTGACAAAGTATGCCCTTTTACATGATTATTCTACCTTACAAAGAAAAAAAAAATGAATAGTTTCAAAAAAACAAATGCCAGCCTACGTTCAGCTAGCCACAAGTTAAAAATAGGACTGCCTTGTTTAGTCAGTGAATATTTGTGTTATTTTGGTTAATAAAGGCCTGTCACTATTCCTTTTGACTGATATTTTTAGATATATTTTAATTGAACCATAACTGAAAGAAAGAAATCATATTTATCTTACCATATTTTGTGTACCTTATATTTACTATAAACATATATACTTCATCTGGATTAAGCTATATTTTATAACATTTTTTTCTTCTTAGAAATGTATTAATGCATTTAAATATTCATTGAAAGTACTAAATGTACCAATTTACATTTCAAAAATAACTAAAATGCCAGCAAAAACACTTACAAACCTCTCATAACATTGGGTGATTATAACTATCCATTTGAAACCCCAGGGCATGCCTGTAACTGGAAAAAAACTGCCACTAATTTTCTGCCTTCCTGTTTTGGTTTCCATGTTCTTGAAGTTACAAATGAAATTAGTGTCACAGCTGTTTACCTCAAGTATGCCCAAATGAAGAGACTGAACCACCAAATAATTATCACGTTTTAAAAAGCAAAACAAGGTGTATTATGGACGACATATAGCATCATTTTTACGCAAAGATTCCGGTCACCTATTTGTCCACAGGCAAAATGTTAATGCTAGGGCATCTATCTTGAGCAAGAGGAGGGGTAAATTTACATTTGTGCATCACAGATTATATACGTGTTTGATTCATTACCTTTCTTTTTTAAACATTCTATTTTTTAAGTTTATTTATTTGACAGAGAAAGAGGGAGAGGGAGACAGAGAATGGGTGCACCAGGGCCTCCAGCCACTGCAAAGGAACTCCAGACACATGTGTCACCTTGTGCATCTGGCTAATGTGGGTCCTGGGGAATTGAACTTGGGTCCTTGGGTTTTCCAGGCAAACACCTTAAATGCTAAGCCATCCCTTTAGCTTTCATTACCTTTCTTTACTTATAAAGAGGTTTGGTTCTTACTCTCTTTTAATTTCACAGGTATAACTATTGTCATTATTGATGACTTTCCCGCGCTACAGTTTCAACTCTAGTTATCATAGTTGAATTTGCTTCATGTATTCCTAATTTTTCAACAGCATTCTGTCTTCCATGCTGCCATTTGAGCATGCTGGGATTCAAGACTAATCTACCCCGTTCTGTTTCCATCAGCCTGCGACTTTGCTTTTCCATAGCAAAGTTGTTAATATACTCACTTTTTGTTTTTTTTACATTAGCCAGAATTTCATTCCTGGTTTATGCAGGTATAATTAAGATCCATGGATCATATTGCAACTTTTAAAATATCATTGTCCTGCTAAAAAGTAGATGTGTGATCCATGCAGTGTACGGATACCTTGGTCCTGTTTTTGTTCTTTCCTAAGAACTCATAAGTACTCTAAAACTTACCATATTTTAGTATTGCTTGTCTATGAATCATTTATTAGTTTGTATTTCTGAATGTTTTTAGAGAATTTTACCATCTATTTTCATGTTGAGACCATTATGGCAAGTATAAATATTCATCAGCTCACTGATGCCCTGAGTTCCAGAACATTCTTCAGGAACTTTCCTCCACATGCTGTGAATGCATTTAGGGTCATATATTATTTTATTTTGTTAACAAAATAAGTAAGACTATACCTGTTACTCAGCATATACATGCTAATTAATCAATATCAGGTTATAGTGCTGAGAACAAAACAATAATACTTTGAAACAACTCTGAGTGTTTCATACTTTATTAGGAAACAGACTTATCTTACTTATCTTACTCCAAACCAAAATAAATGTCTTACTTTGTAAAAGGGCAAATTTATGGAAAACATTGTTTGAAAAATAATTTTGCTAGGAAATGTTCTATTGATGTTTATGTTATATTTAAAGGGAGCCTATGGAAGATAAATTAAAAAATATATGAACTCATAATAAAAGAACTCATTTTTTTTGATTGCCTTTACTTATGTAGAAAGAGTTATTTTCTAAGAAGCATGATATAATTCTGCACATAAATGACTGAAGATTGGAAATTTGTTATTATGGAAATTCATCATAAGTTAATAAGCTATTGATAACCAGTAGATATATGTAGAGTGAGGGAAAACAACCTAGTTTTTAGAATTATTTTGTCACTCCATTGTGTGAAGACAGTGCCCAGTGCCCAGCTAGCTCAGACAGAACATGGTACTTTTAATTATGTCAGCATATTCTTGCAATTTCTTACAGAACTCTCTAAGCCTTAAGTATCACACATGAAGAATGGGTGATAGTACTTAATTCCCTGGAATATTCTGAAACCTAACTATGCATCAGCTTGTGAGGAGTTCACTTAAAGAGGAGAGCACACTACCACTTTAGCCTAGATAATGAATGTTACTAAGACATAGAGAAGGTAGTGGTCAGCTTCCCACTGGGATCAAATCAAAAATTTTCCCCCAACTGGGCATTTCTATGACACTGCAATTTTATGATACACTAACTCACGTATAAATTCTTAGCATGTTAGTACATGTGACCACCTCCCTTATCACTACTAATACAGTGAAAATATAGTGTAGAACCAAATAGTGAAAACAGTATAGATTTATGTCTTATGTTTTTATTTTAACATATCAAACATTTTGCCTTTTTAAAAAATAGGTAAAAAATAATATTTTAATTAGATCTTATCAGTAGAGTTGGAATTATTATTATTAAATTGTTACCACAAATGGCAATATTAAGCAATAAATACCAATGGTCCATCATGCAAAAAAAGTTTCTTAAATTATGGAATTACTTAATTCCTATTAAAACAACCTCAAAGCAACATCTCTCTAAACATTCTTGTTTTTTTTTTTTTTTTTTCTTAATAATGTGTGTACTACAGTGCATTTAATGCCTTAAAACTGAGTGAAATGATATGGTGCTGCAGTTTGTTGAAGGAGTATTTAATAGAATCCTTAGGAAGCAGTTTAAATTAAATTAGAACTATATGTTAAAATAGGCATTCTCACATCTGTGATAAGTTGGCAGTAAATATTTTCTGAGTGATACTTGCTGATACACAGTTCCCTAATTGTTTTTCCAATAGAATTTGAAGGAATTGTACTTTTCAAAGTAACAATAGACTGTCTGAAAGCAAACATTTACTCAGTTATGTGCCACAATTCTTTTGTAAATTGCCTTGAATTTGTGTTAATAAGACAGTAAACTTTTGTTTCTGATATGGGTTCCAGTTAACTGCACAATTTAAAAGCATAATATCCAATTCACAATCTAACAATTCCCTGTTTCTGGCTTAAGTGCTTCCTCCTCTTGTATTTACTAATGAAAACAGTGCTAATGTGCAAAAAAGTTCAAAATATTATTGGCTTTCATTATCTACGAGGTACTTATCATTTGTACACATAAGCACATATTTTCAGTGCAAAACTTCCCTTTCAGGATTTATTGAGTGCTCCTCAGTTTATTTATCTACAAAACCTATCACTTGACATGTAATTTGTATGTTAATCATTAATTTGTTTCTTACTTGCTTTGAGCCCAGTTGTGTGTACTTCTAACTCCCCTTTGTGTTTTATCCTTCTATTAATTCTCAAGTCCCTTCTCTTTTAATCCCTGCTGTTTTTCTTTCCCCTCATTCTCTCCCTCCTCTCTCCTTTCCTTTCTTCCCTCCCTTCCCCCTCCCTCATCTTTCTTTTTCTCTTTCTCCTTCTCTTTCTCTTTCTTTCCTTCCTTCCTGCCTCCTTCCTTCCTTCCTTCCTTCTTTCCTTCCTTCCTTCCTTCCTTCCTTCCTTCCTTCCTTCCTTCCTTCCTTCCTTCCTTTCTTTTCTCTTCCTTCTTTCCTTCCTTCCTTCCTTCCTTCCATTCTTCTTCTTTCTTTCTTTCTTTCTTTCTTTCTTTCTTTCTTTCTTTCTTTCTTTCTTTCTTTCTTTCTTTCTTTTTCATTCCTCTTTCTTTTTCTTTTTCTTCTTTCTTTCTAGGGTCTTGCAATTTCCTGCCTTCTGGTACATTCTTAGAAAACACTTTCTTTGTTTATTTGAGAGAGAAAGAGGCAGGTGGAGGAGGAGGGAGAGAGAGTCAGTATGCCAGAGCCTCCAGACAATACAAATGAACTCCAAACACATGTGCCACCTTGTGCATATGGCTTTACATAGGTCCTGGGGAACTAAACCTAGGTCCATAGGCTTCACAAGCAAGTGCATTCATTGGTGAGTTATCTCTCCAGACCACCAGTGCATTACTAATAGTCACTAATATTTAAATGTGCAAGGTTATTTGTCATCTTATACTTTTGCTGGTTCTTAAAACTGCTCCACCAAGTGTGTCATTAGCTTGCTGCTTGCTCTTGAAAACCACTATGACATCCAACAGGCTATTGTTCATGAACTTCTTTAACAGATTAAGTACAACTGAAGGACCTAATCATCTCACTGTATTTGTGTGTGTGTGTGCGTGAGAGAGAGAGAGAGAGAGAGAGAGAGAGAGAGAGAGAGAGAGAGATGCTGTTGGTGGCTTGGACACTACAATGTTTTCTCATATCAGTTAGAAGTCAAGTAGGATATTTTTGTATGTTTGCTTCAAAATCCAGCGTGTCAATGGCTTCTTTTTCAAATTTTCTTTGGCTGAAGCACTTCTAACTACATATGCACAGCAAATATCTTAGTCTTTGCCAAGCAGAGGACAAGGTTTATACAACCAAAACATAGTTGTTTGTCCTCCCCATGCCCAACTGTCTTTTCCCCAAGTTCTTTTCCTCTCAGTGAGTGCAGACGAGGACCCAGTCTTGTAGATATACTAGAAGGCCATTATCACAGATTGCAATAATTCTAATTTACTGCTCATTATCAATGATTTCTATTGATTCTACCTTTAAAATAGTTTTAAAATCATTCTATTATCACAACTATTTTTAGTATAATCTAAATGTAACTTTAGAGTAACTACTTTTGACATTTGAAATAGCTTTCTATTGTACATATACAGATACATACACACTGATAGAGAAACTATGTGTGTGTGTGTATGTGTGTGTGTGTGTGTATACATGTGAGTGTGTGTGTGTGTGTGTGTGTGTGTGTGTACAATAGAATGTGTGTTCATCTGTCTATTACCTAAATGATGCACGTTGTTGCATGGCACATATAAGGTCAGAAGACAACCACTGGTATTGATCCTCATTATTCATCGTGTTTGAGGTAAGGCTCCAGTTAATCACCACATCTAGCAGGCTTCTCGGGTACCCTTTTGCCTCTGTCTCCCATCTTTTTGTTTTCTTTTGTTTTTCAAGGTAGTGCCATCTCTAGGACTGGCTGACCTGGAATTCATTATGTAGCCTCAAACTGGCCTTGTATTCATGGTGACCTTCCTACTTCTTTCTGTCTCCCAAGTGTGCTAGATGCACTAGGTGCAGCATATGTGGATTTCCCATTCCGTCTCTCTTGCTTTCTAAATACATACATGCATAGGATATTTTAAAACATATTTTAATAAATAAAATGCATTTCCCCACGTTGAGATGGTGTGGAGCTCATCAACATAGAGCTTGGGTGGCATTCCACATCTGTGCTATAACTAACGTTTTCAGTTCTATCACACAGCTTCAACACATGAACCAAATAACCCAGAGCTAAGGACTAGTAGCAAGTTTTTTATGTTCTATTATTCATTATGTCTAGACAAGCAAGTTATAGCTACATGCAACAGAAGGCAGGGAAGAACATAGTGAGGAGAGGGTGGCAGAGAGAAAGGAAAAGATCATAAACAGAGTGAATGAAAAAACAGGTGTGAGAATACTTAAATTACTGTAAGGCTACTGGAGGTGATCTTATACTTCATCTTGCACTATATTAGATTTTGGTAGGAAAATAAATCTGTCTGCATAGATTCTTTTTTTTTAAAAAAATATTTTATTCATTTATTTGAGAGCGACAGACACAGAGAGAAAGACAGATAGAGGGAGAGAGAGAGAATGGGCGCGCCAGGGCTTCCAGCCTCTGCAAACGAACTCCAGACGTGTGTGCCCCCTTGTGCATCTGGCTAACGTGGGACCTGGGGAACCGAGCCTTGAACCGGGGTCCTTAGGCTTCACAGGCGAGCGTTTAACCGCTAAGCCATCTCTCCAGCCCTCTTTTTTTTTTTTTTTAAAGCTAATACAGAG
The DNA here is from genome assembly GCF_020740685.1 of Jaculus jaculus. Taxonomy (NCBI): domain Eukaryota; kingdom Metazoa; phylum Chordata; class Mammalia; order Rodentia; family Dipodidae; genus Jaculus; species Jaculus jaculus. Next base: position 83,820,144 of record NC_059114.1, read on the forward strand.
TGTCAAGATTTGGTAAGTTCAACCAGTCTTTAAAATTTGAAAAGAAGAAATTTTTATCACATTAATGTTACTTTCTTGGAAAGTGCATAGACAGAAGACCAAGACATTAGCAGAATCCTGAAGGAGTCATAGTAAGATATTTGTATTACAAGGTGTCCTCCTGACTCAGTCATAATAGATTTCAAGAAAAATATAATAAAAAATCTTTACCATAATAGTTTTAGGAACTAGTTTTGAAGAGTAAATGTAGTGTTTAAGTACATGATTCCTCTCTTTTTGAATTAAACTTCCCTGTCCAGGTGTATCACAATTGCATATAAGAACTAAATACATTAACAGACAGTGATTGATTAGGTAGTCAGTTAGAATGTCTCTGATAGGGAGAAAAGAAAACATGGCTAATCAGACTGACTATACCTATTCTTTGGGCACAGCCTTAGAAAAAAAGATTCACAAACTAACCTGGCCTTATGTTTAAGGGTATTTCTATTTCTAACAATATTTCTATAAATTTCAAACATTTCAGAAGCCATGTCACATTATTTCCAACATCTGTATATTGTTGAACCTGGATTACTGACTTGCATCTAACAGGCACCATATTTGCTGTTATATGAAAAATGGTAGGATAAAATCTTGGGTTATAGAAATTGTCAGTCAAATACTCTTTCCCTGTTAATGTCTTTATTAAGCAGCACTGCTCTTTGTGCACAAGCAGTGATTCTTTTTGTCATTACTTTACCTTCAAAATAAAATTTATCCAATTCAGCATCTCTGGAAGAAATTACATTTCTCTGTGTGTTAAATAGGATGAAACATCTCTGCTTTGTAAGTGGCATGCGCAAATGTGTCTTAGGGAATTTACCCTCAAAGCAAAACTACAGTGGATTTAACATATTCAATACCAAACTGGTTCAGATGAAGGAAAGTCAGCTATTTCTCCCTCTTCCCCAGAATTTGTACAAATGGATTCCTGCTGCCAAGATCCAGAATTCAAGGGGCTACAATTGGCAGTACTTCACTGATTAATGGGTCGATGAACTTTTGAAAATTAGCCTGGGAATATGCCCTATTATCATGTCACTATGGAGACAATAATTTCCAAGTATAAGGCATCCAATTGTGAAGAGTGTAAGGAGAACAACCACATGTTAGGTTTTGTAATTAGTGTGCTGCCCAGAGGTTTCTTGTGGTGGGGTAAACAAATGTGTACATCAAGCTGTCATTCTAATCACCAAAATCTTTGCCCTGGTGCGAAAGCATAACCACACGAGGCAGGGGAGATAAAATTTAATTTCTCAAATAGAAAAAAAAAATATCATTAGTAATGTCCAGAAAATTACATAAGGGTTAACTTTTAACAGAATGCAAAATAATGATTAAAGTTAACTTAAAGAAGCAGAAGGGAGAATGTTAACTGGTATACAAGTGGCAGGTTCAGAATATGGCAGCCAGAACTCAGTCATTCCTTGATAAGCTCTCACATAAAACAAGTCTACCTAAAATGTCAGTAGTGCCAAGAATGAGAAACATTACCCTTAATGAGCAGATACAAATGAGCATGATTGATGGAAGGACCCACCAACTAGAGACAGAAGGTTGCCTCTCAAATTGTGTCTACAGGATATAATTACTGATAAATACATTAGTAACATAGGTACTGTTTCAAATTGTTAAATAAATTGTAATTTAATGACATTTTCCTGCAACAAAATGACAAATTCTCTTAATCTACTTTTTTCTTTGAAAAAAGTTTCAGGCCTTATCTTTTTTGAAGTAGAAACTCCAGATTATCATCTGATTTTCTAAATAGGAAAATAAGAAAGTACTTTTATGTGCTGTTGTTGCTGTGTGTGTGTGTGTGTGTGTGAGAGAGAGAGAGAGAGAGAGAGAGAGAGAGAGAGAGGGAGAGAGAGAGAGAAAGAGTAGAGTAAGAGAAACAGAAAGAGATAAGGTCTCACCTTGTAGTTGGTTTCTAGTATCAATTATACATATAGACTAAATCTTGAAACTTTGATGAATACAATAAATTGGATCATTTTACACTGTTCAAAAGTTTTTATTGCTCCACATTAGCAAGATATTCCCCTTGATATACCACTAAGCAAAAATTGATACAATTGGCTGGAGGAAATAGGAGGGGGAAGTATAAGAAGAGGTTATGAACTTGAAATTTGTCTGACTGTTCTCACAGCTTGGATCATCTTGATACAAAGTTGATATGGTCATAAGTGTGCCTTCTACATATTTCTGTCTGAACATGAAGTATCTTAAAGCATGGTGCGCCCTTGCTGTGAAAATAACAAAAAAGTTATGAGCTATCACAGTTCTATAAGCTTTAGCACTAAATAATATGACTGACCTGTTGCCAGTGCTTATATTTCTGATGAGGTGATACTGAACAGAACCATTCATGTGCTTTTTTTTAAACCTGCAAAGTGTGGTTCAGTGTACTGGTGTCTCAATTCCTGATTCATCAGGAAAAAAAAAAAAGTCAGCATTATATCAGCAGTGTAAAAGATTTATTCTTAGAAACCAAACAATTGATTTTTCACAAATTTTAAAAGTTATTGACAGAACAGGATCATCCCTGTAAATATCTAAGTATCCCCTTTATAATAGTGTCCTATGTTTTTCCATAACTACTCACATAATTCAGCAGTATGAGTTTTTTGAAAGAAAGGAAAGAAAGCTACCAACTAAAGCATTTAGTCATGTCAAAAATTAAAAATCACAATAATGCAATTTGTTTGAAGAGATAACCATGCCATTAGATAATAACAATATGTTAGATAAGATTTAGAATGAAACCTCCTAAACTCTGACTTGTACATCAAGCTTTCATTCTTAGCTTCAGAAATCAATCAATAAATAAATAAAATACAAATATAATAATAAGAACCAAGCAACAGTGATTGTAAGAGTTTTATTTCCTCATACTCCATGTAGTGATCACTTACTGATTTAACATACTAATACTAAGACAAGTCCATATATAGTCTAGAAAATATATATGCAAAGGGAAACTATTTGAAAACCCAAATTATGGAATAATATTACTAAGAATTACACAACCTCCCCATTTCATAGTTAGTAATTATGCCTAAAATATATTACATGTATTTAGAAACTATGCCATGTTATCTCTCATCAGCTGAGTCAACTGATGGATATATAATATTACATCAAAGGGCCTTCCTAACGATGTGTACTGCCTGGCTAATGGTTCCATGAGGAGCTTTACATGGAGTTACATAGAAAACTTTCATTACTTCATGAAGAAGACCCTTAAATAGCAAGTGGCCTTAAATAATAGACTTCCATACAATAGTAGTCTCCTGTTTTTTCTGATATTGCAAAAGGAGAGCAGGGTAGTGCTTGATCTCGCCCCTGACAAGAAAGAAGTCACTCTATGAAGTGACATGACATCTTGCATGGGGACAATTTTCTAGGAACCCATTACAGAACTCTAAACACTCAGGAAATGTTTCTTGGCAAGCAGTACTCTTTTTCCTGCCCACCAAACTGTCCTTAATATTGTCCTCAAAAAATAATTTCTTCCACAAGAGAAATAAAAGCACAACATGTTTCACTTTCATGAGGAAAAAAAAAAAAAAAAAAAAAAACTCATGAGGGTTTTTGTTGTTGTTCCTGCTGCTGCATTTTATTGGCTCCAGAAACAGATAGTTTTTCAAAATGCTGCAAATTATCGAAAGACCATGTCCATGCTTTATTAAGCCAAGCCTGAATACTACTTTGCCTTGAAATTCCCTATTGCAAACAAATCTGTCCATTAAATTTGAGTTGAGCCCAGTTCTAAGACAACTTGAGTATAGACAGTTGAGTATAGATAGAATATAATATGAGCTACTTGGTTTTATTAGTTATGTACACAGTGTGTATACAGCCATCTTAGTACCCTGTTCTGCTGCCTCCACAGGGACCCTCCTCACTGGGGAATGTGGGTCGTGCATGGTTGGGTTATCCATCAGTTATGTGTAAGAGGCAATGTTTCTGTGCATAATGTCCCAACATATGGATCGAGCAATCTTTCCACCACCTCTTCTGCGAAGTTCCCTGAGACATGGTGGGTTTGTTTTAGGTCTGCTTCACTGATGAGGTCTTGGGAGCCTCTGGATTTCTAGTTTGATAGGAGTTGAGTGTCCCTGTGTCTATCTCCTTCACCCTTGTGCTGGTACCAGATTCACCAAGAAAGCAGCAGTCTTGCTCATTTCCCCCATTACTCTTAGTTTCATTTGGATCCCCAGTGAGGTGTGATGGGCTGATTCTCTCCTCAGGTTCTGCATCTATCTGAAAAATAGAAGCAAATTCTCCAATGGAGAGTGAAATTAACATCACATAAATGAGATAAACATTATTACTTCAGAGATAATCTAATAGATGTAGGCCCTCTTGTAGCCCATGACTGGTTGGAGTTTGATATTGAAGAGTGGGCTCATTTTTTGGATATGGTTCTGACTTATTTCCCAGAACCAGCTTTGGGTTCTGTTCCACTGAGCAGATCCATTAGCCAAATCAGAGCAGTTGGTTACCCACTGTGGCTGTTGCCACTTTTGCACTTGTGTGAGAGTCACATCAAGTTATTTGCTGCCGATTAGCTTAGACCAAGAGTTGCTTGGACAGATGCTGGTTATTTCCCCTCAGTTGTTCATGTAGCACCTTCTGGCACTAGACGAGCTAGTGACTGTTTCTCTTCCAGCCAGGTCACTCCATGGTCCATACCAACAGCATATGGTTTCTTTGGCAGTACGGTCTTACCAATAACCTTTTGTGGGTCATCAATTACTCTGACAGAAATCTGTCTTCTTTTGGGAAACCTAGTTCGTCTTTCTGATCAACAGATCATTGTGGATGTTAACTACATGCTGATACTGGGAGTTATAGGCCAGCACCAAGGAAAAGAAGGAAGCAAAAGATAGGTTATTTATAAGAGATAGAGAGAAGAGGGGAGAGAGAGAGAGAGAGAGAGAGAGAGAGAGAGAGAGAGAGAGAGAGAGAGAGAGAGAAGAAGAAGAAGAAGAAGAAGAAGAAGAAGAAGAAGGAGGAGATTAAGGTTAGTCTTCATCACATCCTCTCCAGGGCCCTGTGATTCAGATGTACCTTTAAAGAACCCGATGAGGGTTCAACTATGTCGTCTGTCTTTTAGGATGTAGAATATGATGATGTCATTGCCATTTGGGTCCAGTTTTGTGTCCCTCACCCCCAGCCTTACCCTCCTCTCCCGCCCCACCCTCCCTATTGTCCAGTCCTCAAGATGCTTATCACGTATGTCAGCACCTGGACAGAGTCAGATTAGGAGCCAGAAATGAGTGAGACCATGAGATGATTATCTTTCTCTGATTGGGTGAGTTCACTGAGAATGAACTGTTCCAAGTTTGACCTTTATTCTTCAAATTTTATAGTGTCATTTTTCCTTCCTGCTGTGTAGAATTCCATCATGTAGACATACCACATTTTGGTTATCCATTCATTTAATGAGGACATCTGGGTTAATTTGTTGCTGTTTGTTATTGTTGTTGTTGCTGAAAATGGGACAATGTTGCTTGTTTTTTTCTCGGTATCTTTGTGTTTTGCATATACAAAGGCTACCAATTTTTGTGCATTGATTTTGTATTCTATTACTTTGCTGAAGGTGTTAATCACCTTTAAAACATCACTTCCTGATTAAAACATTGGAGAGAATAGACATGAATGGTTTATATCTCAACATAATAACATAATAATTACAGATAAAGCTCCTAAAGCCCAAATAATACTTATTGGGAAGAGACTGAAGGAATTCCCATTGAGATTAGGAACAATACAGGGGTGTTCACAGTCACCTCTGCTCTTCAACATAGTCCTAGCTCAAGCAATAAGATGGGAGAAAGAAATAAAATTGATACAAATTGGAAAGGAAGAGGTTAAGTTAGCCCTATTTGCAAATGATATGATTCTATATGTAAGAGACACAAGAACCTCCCTCTCAAAACCCTTAAAGGTGAACTACTTCTATCCTAGATCCTGCTAAAGTCCCTGTTGACTTCTGAAATCTATAAGCCAAGTCGTCACTGTCTGCTCCTGAGTACTATTGTCTCCCAAGTTCCCATTAGATTAGCCCTTTAAGCTCTACTTACAGTATTCAAAGGATTTTCTGCACAGAACTTCCAAACTTTTCCACATTCATCCTGCAAACCATTTGCAAAGCCCTACAATCCACATCAGTGTATCACAATAATGGACCCACTCTCAGGACCTGAGATGACTACTTAATAAAAAGCAACTTGAAGAAGAGAGGATTTTTTTTTCTTCAGGTTATGGTTCAAAGCTACAGTCCTTCAGCAAAGAGAAGGCATGGAGGCAGGAGCATAAGCAAGCTGTCTAGCCACCATGTTCCATGGAAAGGTGCCACCCATAGTTAAAAGTGGGTCTTTCCAGCTAAATTGGCCTAATAAAGATAGTCCCTGACAGGCATGTCCAGAGGCTAACCTAATCTAGATAATTCTTCCCAGGCATGTCCAGACCCTAGATGCTTAGCTGATTCTAGGTCCCGTCACTGAATAATCCATATCACTTATCCCATTCATTCCAATCAATAAAAGTCCCAGAGAGTCAGAGCTTCTTCCTAAGAGCTAATTAAATTGCTTTGATATAGTTTGATCTAGTTCCCAATAAGGTCCCTGGAAAGAAATGTGCATGGATACTCATTAAATGGTACTTTAGCTACAGTTCTCCAAAAAAAAGAGAAGGTTGGGGGGTTCAAAGAGACAGAAAGAAAGAATACATAAAAAGAAGAATAGAAAGATGTTTTACATTAGGAAAATGTTTCAAACAACTGTGGAAGAATAGGAAGTCCAGATACAGGAAAACAGAAAGGAGTACTTGAATATGGATATAAAAGACAATACAGTGAATAAGCTGATAAATACATTAAACTACAGTGTCAGTTTAGGAACAAAAATATAAGGAGCTTGATGCTGCAGAATGATATGAGCCCACTAGGGAGAAATGTTTGCTGTTCACCCTTTTATTTTGCTCCAATGTCCAATGTCAAGGACGAGGCTTTTCCAAAGAGAATCAAGGAGTCTGCTTTCCTCAGTCCACTTATCTAAATGCTAATCTCATTCAGAAAAAAAAATTCCATACAGTTATTCTCCAAAATATATTTAACCCCTTATGTATATGCATTTTGGCCCAGTCCACGGGACATATGCAATTAATCATCAGAAATTGACTCTAAAACATGGGACACTTGGGAAACATTTTACAAGTGACCCAGGTTAACTCACTCTTTTTTTTTTATTTCAATAATCAAGATTCAAAAAGCAATCAGACTGGATTCTTCTGCTTGCTTATGCAAGAGTTACATGAGGCCCTTACTAGCTAGGTGAGAAAGTGCTTGACAGAGGTCAGTCTTTATGTTTCAGCTTCATGATAGGGAATAAGAAACTCCCGAATCTCTAGCTTTCACATATGGGCATCATTCCTTCCTCTGCAGGTCACATTACTGTGCACATATGTGTCTAACACGCTTCAGAAAGGACAGCACACAGCTGGTACTGGTGGTGCCATCTGCTTTATTGCACGTCATTCTTCTCAATAGTATTGAATTTCTGGGAATGTTGTTATTCTTGTATGGGGTTTCTCTTTTTATATACTGTGCTACTTCAGGAGCAGTGATTTTTATAAATGAATATACATAAAATGAAAATTTTTAGTTATATTTCACTGCAATAATGTCTATTCACCCTGGAGGGCTTGAAAGTAAATGACTGATGTTCATTCATTAAAAAAAAAAAAAACTATATAAGCCAAGAAAACCTGCATGACTGCACTTCGATGGTATAATTCTTATAAATATGCATGTGATGCATTACTGAATAGGGTAGCAGTATTTGTGAGCATTTTCTGCTAAATTCATGCCAGTACAGAGAACCAGAAGTATCTGCTTTCATGATAACCCCACATCTATTTCCCAAGATTTGAGCATTTTGGTAGAGTTGAACAGGGTGGCTGAAAAGAGACACCCCTCCCCTTTAGGTTCAAAATTCTCTGGCTTCTTTGTGGTCCATAGTACAAGGATGTTTGTTTATATATAACAAAGAGGTTTTAGGGATTATCTAGCTAAGCTCATCATTTTGAAGGAAAGGAAAAAAAAAATATTTAACAAAACACATGTGTGTTTCAAATAATAGCCACAATCACTGGGGTGAGATGATATACATTTCATTTTGTTATATACATTTTTTAAATCTGATGGACCACAACACTAATGCTTTACCCCATCATTTAGCTGGTCTTTTGAATTTCTTCTTCTTAAAAGAGCCAAGTCCTAAATTAAATTATAATATTCCTATACTTAAATTAAATTGGATTATTTGGATTTTATTATGGCTTGCTTTTTTATAACTTATCATATATTTTGGCTAGTAAGAATAAAAGGTATTTATATACACATGTTGAGAATGGAAATTAATAGAGACATTATGAACAGTGTGTATTTTGTAAGTAATCTAAAATTAAATCAATGATATTATTGGGGCATCCTATTCCTAAATATATATTCAAAAATGAAATTGAGATATCTTTCAGAATCTTAGATGCCCCTTTATTTGCTGTACTGTTCATCCTAGGTAAGATATAGTATGAACCCAGATACGTATGAATGGACAAAGAAATAAAGAATATGTGGCATAGATAAATGAAGGAATATTATATAAACTTAACCTTCTAATGGGTGTACAGCAAAATAGATGGAACTCAAAGACACATTTAAATAAATGAGGTACAGAAAAAAAATCTATGAGTTCTCTCTCTCTCTCTCTCTCTCTCTCTCTCTCTCTCTCTCATGTGTGGGAAGCAAGATGGCTTAGCGATTAGGCACGTGCCTGTGAAGTCTAAGGACTCATGTTTGATTCTCTAGATCCAAGGTAAGCCAGACACACAAAGATAAGGCAAGAACAAGGTTGCACGTGCCCATTAGGTGGCGCAATAATCTGGTGTTTGATTTAAATGGATGAAGCCCTTGTATGCCAATTCTGTCTTTTCCTCTCTCTCTGTCTTGCTTGCTCACTCTAAAATATTTTTTAAAAGTTGGCCTGAATGCATAACTATGGTTATTGGAGGTTAGATTGGTGGGTTAATCGTACAAGAAAAATCAGTAGATACAAGAAAAGATATGCAGGGTAGAAAGAATGCTTAGTGGTTCGGGCACTTACTTAAGGCATATAATTTCTTGAAAAGCTTAATGACCAGAGTTCAATTCCATAGCACCCATGTAAAGCTAGACGGACAAAGTGGCACATGTGTATGGAGTTCTCTTTCTCCCTCTCTGTCTGCCGCTCTCTACTTGCAAGTAATTAAATACAAAAATATTGAAATATTAAGAAACAAGTAGAAGTAAAAAAAAAAAAATTAGAACTTGTGTTTTTGTTTCTCTTTCCTACAAAATCTAAGTTAGAGCTTTCCATCAATAACTTTATTTCATACACCTCGGCATACTAGTTACACAAAGTTAGCATAATCAAAGGCTGGGATAGGAGGCCCTGTATCTTATAGATTTTCTGCTAGGGTGTTATTTAACCTTAGGCAACTCAGTCATTATTCATCCAAAGATAGAAACAATGTTGCCATTTTAAGTTTTAACAAGTGTAACTCAGGAAATACTTTCTGTTAAAATGAGAGAAGTTATTTCCTAGATAAAAGAATATCACCCTTGTAACTAGAGGTTTTATGCCAAGTTTAAGAGTGTAAATTCCAGTGTCACATGCCTGTAATACTGGCATTTTGGAGGGGGAAGCAGGGGGACTGAAAATAGGAAGCTAATCCAAACTGCTGAGAGAGTTCGAAGCCATCTGAGCACCCTTCAACTTTGATTTTAGATCACTAGTGATGAATTATTATTGAAATTGTACAATTTGAAACAGCCCAGGGCATTCAGTGGTCTAGTGTTCACCCTGACAATTCCAGCAGTAAATTAGGAGGACAATAGGATTGTGGATCCTAATAGATTACAACGTCCCAGATTTTATTTCATATTGAACATTTTCATCTGGTTGAGAGAGAGTGGTGTGGAGAATAGATGATCCTGTCTGTGACACACAAAACAGTTCAGTGTGCTCAACAGAAAATTACACACACTAAGTGGGACATTAGGACATAGACATCAAAATAGGCCATTATTTTACCAATACTCCATTTATGTGATTCCTACTTTAAAAATTATATTTATTTGGATCCCAGCAGAGAGAGATAGAGTGAAGACAGACAGATGGAGAGAATGGGTGAGCCAGGCCTCTAGCCACTGCAAACGCCAGATGAATGCACGTCTGTATGCATCTGGCTTTATCTGGGTCCTGGGGAATTGTATCCGGTTTGTTAGCCTTTACAGGCAAGTGCCTTAGCCATTGAGATATCTTTTCAGTCCTGTATTCTACTTTAAATTTTTTCCCTATTTTCTCTCAGGACTTATTTTTATTCCCACCTTCTCTGTAACATATAGTGTCTGTTTCCTGAAATATCTGTCCTTTTTTTCAGTCATCTAGTGCATTGTTCTTTCATTTGAATTTATTTTTGTTTGCACATATAAATGTATTTTCAATTTGTAGGTATTATTATTGCTAATCATCTTGCAATAGTGAGGAATGAATATAGTGCCTCATGCTAGAATGCATTCAGTCACCGACCTCCACCCCTGTCTGATTATATTATTTATTACAATCAAGTTTTCTATCCTTAAGAATGCAGAAGTCATAGTCTTCTATATATAAAATAAGCTCTGGAAAAAGAAAAAGCTGTTCTTTCCTATTTGACTTAGGGAAATAATTAAATAATTTCTGTTCTGTGGATCATAAGGCTAGCCTTGTCTCATATTTCATTCCTGCTCTTTAGAGCCCACACTCCCAATAAGAGCCCTGGATACCTGAGTTTCTAGTAAATTTATGAATTACTCAACTTCCCTTCTGTAACTCCCATACATATATATATATATATATATATATATATGTATATATGTATATATATATATATATATACACACACACACATACATACATAGGCTTTACCAGCTTATTTTTGTGCAGAGGGGTTTGTGAGTTGTGAAATCCAAGATGATTATTTTCTTCATTAGATAATGATCTTAGTTTTATTTCCATTAAGGTATCAAGTAATGCTTACATACCTGTATAAGCTTTTGCTGTGTACTCCGTTAGCATAGAATACATGTGTGCATTCATTCATTTTTAAGACAGCAGTGTAGACATGAGCATCTGATTCCCTCCCTATCCTGTGTCACTACCTGACTTTCCTATTAAGGAACAAGCAGGAGCATAAGGAACACCATAGGTAAAATTAAGGTCTCAATTTATGAGATGTAAAGGAGGCTGTTATCTAACTGTGGTGATCTCAGAAATTGCTTAGGGGCCTTAGGGAATTCTTTCTTCTTTGCTACCTGCCACTGTGGACTTACCCATGCAGTCAGTGCATATGCTGTCCAGAAAACTCTAATGGCATAATCCCTTCTTCCTTTTCACGCTCAAGCACTTTAAACTTCAATTTACCAAGTCTTTCAATTCTCACTAACATAAATTAAGGAATCCTGGGCTCTATGATAGTAATTGCATTATACCAGCCTTTCTTTTCTTTGCTACTTTTTTTTTTTGTTGTTGTTGCTGTTTGTTCTGAGGAAGGGTGTCACACTAACACAGGCTGACCTGGAACTCTGTAGCCCCAAGGTGGCCTCAAACCCAAGATCCTCCTTACCTCATTCTCTAACCTGCTAGGCTTAAGAGTATGAACCACCATACCAGGCTTCCAGCTTTTCTTTCACAAATGAAATTATGTTCAACAAAAGCCAGAAAAACTAAACCAGACTAATGTCCAAACTTTCAGAAAATTTCATGTATAAATTTCCACATAATGAACTTGGGCAATGCATAGAAAGGTAGCAATGATACAGCTGAGCCCTGCAGGACCCCTGTGCACCTTGGCATCTTTGAGCAGTTAAAGGAAATATACATAGGTCTCTAAGCCCCTTTCATGGATGGCATGGATTAGCTCACATTCAGTTTTGGGGTTTTCTAGTTAGTCAGTGTTACAGTTACTTTCTCATTGCTGGGTCAAAGTACCCAACCTAAAGCAGCTGGTGGGAGGAAAACTTTCACTTTGGCTTACAGTATCACGGAGAAGTTTCATAAGGGCAGGGAGAACACAGCATGAACAGAAGGTAGACGTCACCTCTGCCCCAACAGGCAGAAAACAGCAGCACAGAGCTAGCCAAACTCTGGCAAAGAGGAGTTGGCTATGATACCCATAAGTCTACTTCCAGAAGTATACCCTCTCCAGCAAGGCTCCACCTCCAAAACTGCCATCAGCTAGGGACCAAACATTCAGAAGATGTGAGTTATGGCGACATGTGAATCAAGCCACCACACTCGCATCTTTCCACAGTAACAGAATTCCTTCCAATGGGGCAAAAATGATCACATCTGGTCAGCCTATAATTTCACAGTGTCACCCTGGTCACATCATAATGCTACTAGTGTATGAGTTTGTGTTTGGAAGGCTCATCTGTGATAGTCATTTCCCTTCAAGTTGTCAGGACTTCCTATATGACCTATCTTGCATTAAGATGTGAATTTTTTTCTCAATCACATCTCACTCCACTTGAATTCATTAGGTCTTTGTTGATATCTACCACATGTCTTTATTTTTGCAAAACATAACTGTTTTTCCCAATTTAATGCAAGACTTCCTGCCTACATTGTAACAAGGCCAATCATTTGAAATTTCATGCATTAACAGAAATTTGTCCTGGATAAAATCTTTTTAGTATGTACTAGAAAAACAATAATAATCAGACATGAGGTCTATCGTTGAGTCATAATATTATTAGGTCTCTTAGAGCTATGCCACGCTTCATTTTTAACATACAAATGATGTATTACCTTTTGATATTTTCACATATATTATCATCTCCAATCCTGTTACTATGTCCTGTTTTGCCCCTCACACATCTTTTCCCACTCTTCCCCATCTAGGTTGATATGAATATGTTACTTAGCATATTCAAAGCCTTCAAAATTACATAAGTTTTACAAGCTATAAGTTTCAAAATCCTCTTGACTAGCTCTTTTAAAATCTTCAGTTATAGTATTGCTATCCATAGTCACTTTATAATGAAATAAACACTGGAACATTTACATGTCTGACTACAATTTGACGAATCTCTTGCTACGCCTAATTTCTCTACCCTTGGCAACATCTAATGCCCACTCTTCCACTTTATATTTTTATGTCCTCGCTTCCATATGAGAATGTGAGACAATTGTCTTTTGGTACCTGGTTTATTCTATAGGTTAATCCACATTGCTACAAATAATAGCTTCTTCCTTTTGTGCCTGACCAGTGTTTCAATTCTTATATATCTCCTTCCTTCTTTATTTTATCTAAGACTTCATTGTAACAGGGAGGAGAGAAAGAAGAAAGAAACAAAGAAGATAAAGGAGAAAGAGAGAAGAGAAAGGGGGTTTGGGGACCAAAGAAAGACTGGAAGGGGAGGGAGGGGGAAGCATGAAAACATCACATGTCTGCTTTCTATGTGTGCCCATCATCGGATGCTTAGTTTCGTTCTTTTTAAAACTGTATTTATTTATAGGAGAGAGACTTTGAGAAGGGCAAAGAGAGGAGTGTATAGGCACTCTAAGATCTTTTGTTCCTGCAAATAAACTCCAGACTCATGTGCCGTGTTGCGCAACTGGCTTTATTTGGGTATTGAGGAGTCAAAAATCTGGGTCAGCAGACTTTGCAAGTGTTGCAGTTTCCTTCACGTCGCTGGGACAAGCACCTAACCAGAAACAGTTTATGGAGGGAAAGGGTTTATTTTAGGCTTGCAGATTCCAGGGAAAGCTTCATCTCAGCTGAGAAGTGGCTCACCTCACCACGTATCCACACATAGCAGAGAGAGTGGGAGCAGCGAGCAGGGAGCTGACTCAGAACACAAGTAGGTATGGACAGAAGATCTGTCCTCCAGTGACGACCTCCCCCAGCAGGACCCCTGCGGAAAAAAAAAAAAAAAAAAACAAAAAAAAAAACCAAGCAGGACACAATCTTAAGCCAAAGTGCCAGAGGGTGTGGTAACATTGCATTCAAAGCACCCTAGCAAGCAAACATTTCCTCAGTTCAGTCCTCAGTTACTTTACTCAGATGCTTCATCTTGGGTCTTGTGAATAGTGCTGTAATAAACATTGGGTGTAGATATTGCCTCAATGTATTGACTGTATTTCCAACTAAATTTTGGGGGTGGGGGAAAGAATTTGGGAGTGGTTTATACAACAATCACTTTTATGAGCATTTGGAATTATTCCAGCAGTCACTCTCTTTCTCCTGTGGTCACAGCCGGGGATGTGTTCAGGAATACGGTCTTCACGCTCAGCTACGGTGGACAACAAAGTGGTTTGCAATAGCCTGCATTGTTTTGAGCACCTCATCTTCAACCTGTTCAACAACTCACCAGGAGGGGTAAACTAGATCTGGCACTGGCTTTTACCAGTCTTACCAGGATCAGGGTTAAGATTCTTGACTCCCTACAGGGCTCTGCTGACTGGGCAATCACCATTTTATTAAGGCTATTGTTTTTATTTTTTTTAATTTATATTATTATTTATTTATTTATTTTATTTTTTGACGTAGGGTCTGGCTCTAGCCCAGGCTGACCTGGAATTCACTATGTAATTTCGGAGTGGCCTCGAACTCCAACCAATCCTCCTACCTCTGTCTCCCTAGTGCTGGGATTAAAGGGGTGCACCACCACCCCCAGCTGTAAGACTTTTACGTTTAATCAGCTAACCAGGAAGAGGGATTTATGGCCTTGATTCATGCTGTCATAGCTTTGTATAACTTCCCCAGTCCTCCATCCTCCATCCCCCCTCTGTATTCTGTTCTTACTGTCCTGTCAAGGGTCTCTTCCTCTCATTGCCCCGTTTCCAGTCTCTCCCCCAACCCATTCTAGTTCCATGCCAGTACTACTGAGGCTTGCTAAAGTTTTCAACAATAAGCAAGCCCTTCCATTTTACGAACTGCATGTGAGAAAGGACATGCAGCATTTGTTTGAGCCTGAGTCTGTGGGACCTCACTTACTATGATTTGTTTCAAGTCCACTTGTTTTCTGGAAAATATCATCATTTCACTAAAAAATAAGACAAAAAATGCTCCTCAAAGACAGTGCCAAACAGTGCTAGCCTTAGGCAGACAACTAAATACTATTTTGATGAATGCATGGGCTCCGTCCACGCCCACAGGCAATGCCAACTACCTGACAGACGCATCCATGTCCCGGCCTTTCCAAGCTGTAAATGGATTCCCTGGATGAGAACACTCAGGAGATCATGTAGAATGCAGGCACACCACTTGAGACCAAATAAATTGCTTCAAAAAAAAAAAAATCAAAATAGCAAGTCGTGTAATTTCTCTACTTTGTGATATTTTGATCAGAGAATGGCATCTCTATATTTTCTTTCTATTACAGAGCTGTGTTGTTTGGTATCTCTATATTTGTGGTAATTTGTAATACAGCAATTTTAACTAATGTAGTTATGTTTGTTCACATTCTGGAAGTAATGCAATTAAAATGACATACCCTTCTTGAGTCAACCAAATTATACTTTTTTTTTCTTTCAAATTACTGCTCTGTTTTATGGAAGTTATTTTAAAAATTAGCCATTATTTTCCAATAAATAATAAGCACAGATAATAGCAAAAAAACAATATAACATTTTTGTTTTAAGCAAGCATATAAATAGAGCTTTGAGAAGTTTTATTTAAACTTTGAAATTATAACATATGATAAATATAAAATAAACTTTGAAAAATATAATATTTCTTCTGGTAAGATGGTCAAGCATCTTCTATGGTATAATGAGTATGTTATAAAGAAAATAAGGCATTCATCTGCAGATTTATAAAAGATGCATAATTATTAAGTTCAGAATAAGGTTTCATAAAATAACTTTGATTTTTCTTGAGGATTGTCATTGTTGTCAATTTTTATTCTCTGCTAACCATGAAGTCTCTAAGGTGTTTATCAGTGTTTATCAAAATAACTATGTCTGGTGTTCCATAGATTTCAAGCTTGTCATTTTACTTTTCTATAGACAATGTAATCTACAGATAGCAATAAATAAGTCTCATAAATTAATACACTTTATATTTTATTGATGAAGTATTTTAAATTTCAGTACATGACCCATATAATGTATAATGTGTGAATGAAAGAAAATGCCTCTAATTTGGGTTCAAAAGAGGAGTTTTTGATCGATTATAACATAAAAAAAGAGATCATCATACTTAAGTGATATATTTTCTAATAATAATAATATCATAGTGGTGAAAACAAATTTAATACATTTAGAAAATAATGTCTTGCTGTGAGAACTAGGTAAAATATTATCTTCACTTCTCTGAACATTAACATGACCAGTCAGATCCTATAAATGTAAATGTTTTGCATTGTTTGAAGCTTATCAGAGAGCAGTATATGTTTGCTCACCAAATTATTAGTATTAACACCTTCTGGGTTACATGGATGGATGTGTTACTTAATCACATATATTAGGAAATGCCAAGAGTGCAGTGTGCAAGTTTGTTTGTAATTAAGCAGAGGTATTTTCTAGATGTAAGAGAAAAATGTATCTTATATATCAAATATATTATTAACATATTGATAATTTTATGATAATTTGTAGACATTTCACTATGCTTAATAATAAATTTATACATTTTAATACATACTGTATATCACATGTAAAAATTAAGGCTTTAAACTAATGAAACTCTAGTACAACATCTCAAAGTATCTCCAAGTAGACTAGTAATCATTACATTTAAAAAGTCTCTCCTTCAATTACGCATGTATTTGACAAAAATTCATTCAGCATTTTATGAGAAAACCAAAGATCATCAATACTAAAATTTCTCCAAAGGGAGATAATCTGTTGAATTATATTAATATGCATATTTTCTGATGGTCAACAACATTACTTGTAGTTGGTCTCTTACTTTTTTTTTAAGACCAAATTAGAAAAAAAAAGTCAGAATAAGTCATCGATGTGAAGCCACACTTCACCATAGGAAAGAGTGGCGTCTTGTTGTTCATCTGTAAAGCTGGCCTCCCACCACACACATGGCCAGGAAAGTTTCCCATCGCGTCATGGAGACACATAGAGATGCAGCAAGCATTACCTACCTAGCTTTTCTTCCAAGGATCCAAAAACCGATGCAGGTCAAGCATCCTCTTTGCATCAAATGTTGGATAAAGTCTCATAAATTCTCAATAGGGTTCCTCATTTTGCACTAAGCAGGAAGTCCTGCATGAAGCCCTTGGGCCACATGCATTACGAGATATCTATGGATATGACCCAATAAGGACTAAAGTTTTGATTGTTTTTAATTTCATGGGTTTTACCCATATAGTCATTCACCAAAATTTGAAAAATAGCATATTATATGCAAGCATTATTTATTTTTGTTTAAGCTTATCTTAAGGTGTATTATGTTGCATTTTTATTATTGATCTGTTTTATATAATCAAAAGCATGATATATATGTATATGCTTCTGACTTATTTATTAAGTCAACTGTAGATAAAACATATTATTTTTTATAGAAGAATTTTGTTACATATGTTTTCTAGTAGGGTCAAATTCTATCATTTAAAACTCTTTCTCAGCTAAATATTTTTATTATTTTTGTGGATTTTTAAAATTTTCTTTTTTAAAATTTATTCATTTAAGTTTTTACTTATTTATTTATTTTTATTTTTATTTTTTAGGTAGAGTTTCACTCTACTCCAAGGTGACCTGATGACTGAAGGCATTTTTGTTTTGTTTCTGGGTAAAAATTACCACAGCTAAGCTAACACCCATATTGCCACATACAGGGTGTATTATGTAAATTTTACATTCAGTCAATAGTTTCAGACTAAATAAAGTTTTTAGGTTTGTCACATATGTTATTTCTAAGCCTTACATATACCCACTGAGGAATATATTATGTATTTTCCTTGTTTTGGAAAACTCAATCTTTAAGGCTGTAACAAACTCATCAATGGTCACAATTACTTGGCAAACTCATGACTTTACTAAAGACCTGACATAATACAATTCCCCTTAAATGTTCTCCTATTACACTTTTCTTTGTTATTTTCCTCCTGTGTCAGAAAAGCAATATATTCTTATCATAATTTTATAAGAACAATCCCAGGTTAGATTTCTAGCATTTACTTGAAATATCAAGTAACATATAAAATAGTGATATTAAAAGTATTAGTTTGTGAAGAGCATAAAATATATCATCAGTAATGGTTTATCATGAATAGTTTACCTTTTGAGATAATTAAAAGATTAACTGTAAACTGTGTTTGGTAGTTGAGGAATATTTAATGCAGTGAGTTTCTTTGTAGAACTAAAGCTAAGAAAGGGACTATATGACAAATGAATAGTAACAGAGGGAACTGTTCATGAAGAACTTTTGGGGTGTCTAGCTTAGAAAACAGGCTTACACATTGTAACTTGGACTTGGTCCCAACAATAGGCACAGCCCAAATTGATTGAAGGGAAATGAGGCTCTAGAGAAGAAAGCTGATTAAGAGAAAATTGCAGCAGTTAAAAGTGACCTGGGTTTGTACCAGTATTATTCTATTGAAAAGAAAGAAAATTATATTTGGAAACACAAACTGCTCAAGTTTGGAAAAAACAAGATGAAAATAAAATGCTGATTTTCCTTTGCTAATTAACCAAATGATTAAATTGTGGTCCTTTTGATACCTACCATGTGCAAAGCATTTAATCTATTCTGTAGGTTTTATATCATTGTTCCTAAAGTACAAATGTGAAAAATTGTATATAAAAGAGTGAAAAACTTGCAAATACACACATAATCTTGGTGACTTTCTTAGCTTCCCTGTGTGTTCTGTACTTGATCTTAGCCAAAAGGCCAAACAGTGATCCCCTGTGTATTCCAGTAAAATTCTTATGCTCGGTATAAACCCAAACACCTTTTCCACATTACTCCAAAAGCTACTACATTGGGCAGGTAAAGTTGAACCGTCTGCCCCTTAAGAACTCATAGCTAAGTGACAATATATACCATAAAGAGGTATTTTTTACAGTTGATGAAGATATGTACTTTCTTTAGGAACAAAAGTAGAATAGTTCATGAAGAGCTGGAGAGATGGCTTAGTCGTTAAGGTGCTTGCTTGCAAAGTCAAAGGACCTGAGTTCTATTCCCCAGTATCCACATAAGCCAGATGAACCAGGTGGTCCGTGTGTCTGGAGTTCATTTTCAGTGGCTAGAGGCCATGGTTCTCTCTCTCTCTCTCTCTCTCTCTCTCTCTCTCTCTCTCTCTCTCTCTCTCTGTGTGTGTGTGTGTGTATTTGCCTCTCTATCAAATCAATTTTAAAAAAAAATAATAAAAATACCAATGATCAGATTAGTTCATGAAGTCTATCCCCATCTCAGAATGTAAAGATTTACAAAGGAAAGCCCTTCCTGGCTTCATCTTGTTAGAAAGCTGAGATGACAATATGAAAACGTATTCTATAAATGGGAGTATGATATTCAAAGGTGCCATGTCTATCATAGAATTCTAGCTAGAGGACTAATTCAGTAGCAGGGTTGAATATGGTAAATTTTTCTTGGGAAGCCTTTCTATCAAAGACCATGGAGTGCAGCCAGTGATATATCTAGATCAATGTTCACTCACAGAACATTGACTCAATTCAGGGTCCCAATCCACCAGCAGAATTGGAGCCAGATCTAGAGAACTTGCACATGGTCTTACTTTCATTAGTTTTTCAGGTAGTCTTCACAATACTCTCAGGAAAAACTTGTATTTGTCTCTTTGTTCAAGATCTGTCACTAATTCTTGAACAGAACAGATGAGAATTTTTACTATTTTAATGGCATAGCACACTGATAAACATTTCACTGGGCTTAAAATTCACTCCAATTCCCTGCATAAATTTTCTTTTACATAGTTCTCAATCTGATATTTTTCTATAGTCCTTACATACATTCAAGATGCCTGAGTGCAGGCCAACTTCTTGCTAGGACTGAAGCATCATGAAAGGTTCTTTACTCTTTATATGCACTCCTGACTTCTGACTTTCTTTAGCTTCCACTTCTACTTTCAGAGCATATGTGGCATATTACACAATATTTTATCATCCAAGTTCACATCATTTATTATTTAGTTAGTATAATATCTGAACTTCCCCCAAAATATAAACATTTTCAAAGCTGGGATCATCTCAGTCTTCCTCAGATCAGAACTTAGGGTAACACTAAATCACACGGAACCACAAAGATAGCATTTGAGCACAGAGTGAGTTTTATAAGGGACTGTTAGGCTGAGGAGATGTCTCAGTTTGATAAGTATGTGCTGTCTTGCTGATGTGCACTTTCATTTCAGCTCTGGGGACAGGGAGAGAGGGAGTCCCGGGCAGTCACTGCTCACCTACTTTAGCAGAAGTACATTGGCAATCTCCACGTTCAGCAAAAGAGCCTTGAAGAATAAGATGGAGACCAATTAACCAAGACAACCTACATTGACTGTCGGCCTCTACATGAGTGTGTACCCACACATACACATGTGAGAGCACACTACTCCCACACTTGCACACATGCAATAAAAATGAATTAATTAGGAAGTTTGGATTTTCTCCACGGCACAATGAATAATTGACTTATTTTTAGAGAAAATATTTGATTCATGGTGAAATTTGTTTCATATAAATATTTTGGTTGCAAAATGTGAAAGATATTTGGAATTTATTTATTCAACACTCATTCAAACAAGCCGTCTTCTTTGTACTGTCTTGGCTAGAAACCTAAGAAGTTTATTCCCAGTCTATTACAGTGTAAGTTCCAGATGGAATTCAACTTTGTCTAATCAGCTCACTAACAGTAGGCTGTGCAAAATGCATTGATGATAAGGACAGAACAAGTGATTATTTTTACTTGGCTTAGCTCACAGGCAACATAACTCAAGCACATGTTACTGTGTGTTTTCGGATAAAGCAGCTCAGTCAGAGGCTCAGTTCTGTGGTGCAAGTACCCCCAACAGGTTCAATCCCATTCAAGATTCTGTGAGCTATCAACTCAGTTTAATAATGTCCTTTCTTAACTAGTCTGAATATATTTATTTTTCAATAAATAAGATATGTGACTAATTTATAATATATACAATTTAATGTAAACAGTACAGAAAAAGGACATCAGGTACAAATTTGAGGTATAGAAATTGCCTGGGTAAGGAAAATCTGAGAGCTGGGAGCATGAAAAATGTGGAGATTGATTTGAGAAACATCACTGAAAAAATTAAGTGAAAGTGGAAATAGAGATGATATAATAGAAGTAAGACTAAAACATGATATCGTCTATTCAGAATAGAATTCCATGAAGAAGCATATAAGTAAAATACATATATACTATATAAAAATATAGATAGCATTTTAACATAAAGAAATCAGAGACAAGCAGGAAAAATTTCCTACAATTGTTAAAGTAGTTTGTATAGAAGAAAATGTGGATATTTACAGAAGTATTTAAATGGATTTACCTACCAAATGGTAAGTTAGCACCTACAAATATTACATTAAAATTTGTAGGAACAGTCATCATTCACATAAGACACTTTTGAATATCAAAACATTGTATGCATATGCTAACTTTCCTTTAAATTATAAAACAGCCTAATATAAGTTCTCTTAAATTAACAAGTTATGAAAATATATGAAATTAAAATTAGTATAAAAGGTTAGAATATTTTTTATTCATAATTTTTATTTCTAAACATTTTAGAAATTTTTTAGGGCTTGCCTAAATTTTGGTAACTCTCTCCCACATTAATTTCTTATAAAACATATTGCTATTTTAAGAAAAACATTTGGATGTGGCAAGCTAACTAATGGAATAATTGTATTGTAAACATGAGTCTAAATAAAATATGTAAAAAAAATTGTATCTTTTGTGTTATTTTAGCTCAAAATTTACTCTCAAAACCAAATAACACTATGACTCATCTAAATAATGAGTAGAAACATAACTGCTTTCATTATATTTTATGCAAGCAATACATTTCATAAATCTTTACACCAGAAAGTCATCTGCTAATTCTTACCATGTACTTCATTATTCAGTCATTTCACTAAAACTAGTCTATACACATAATGGGACAACAGAGAAATACCACTTGGAACAACAGAGAAATGTCTTTGCTAATATCTGTGGCATTGTGTGGTCTTTTGTTATAGAAATAAAATAAAAAAAAATTCGGCATATCGAGTACCAGTGAATAGAATCAGAAAGCAGTGATGTCAATGAAATGATGCATGCATTGTGATGACTGCTTTACACAGTGAATCTCTTTTTATGCAACTCTTTGAGGTTAAGAAGTCAGGTGCTCTATGACATCTCTAAGCGGTGTTGGGGTTTGAATGGATGTCCCACAATACATTCAGGAGTTTGTTAAAACTTGTAATTTGTATCTCCAGCTGCCTGGTTGGAGGAGGCATCATGTGGGAGGACCCAAGGGTCCAGGCTTAATGTGTGTTTGGGGAATTCCAGTCTACAGATATGCAGAGTGCTTGCACTCTGTCTGAGTTACCAGAGTGATTGCTTGTGGTGGTGGATGTCGCTTTTCTCTCTCTCTGTCGATCTGATGAAGGGGGTCAACTTCTGCTGCCAGTATGGACATACCTTGGACCTGTAAGCTTCAAATTAATTCCATTCCTCCCATAAACTGTGGTTTGGTTTGAAAGTTCATCACAGCAACTGAAGGTGACCATGACAGATGGTCATTTGGGGATGCAAACCCATTTAATCACACCATTCTTACTGTGCCTGTATGTACTGTTTGCCATAGCTAGTACCACAGTTACTGCACATTATTGGGAAAAATCATGCAGATGCTAATGATTTGAGACATAGTTGTTTGAATATACTCATAGTGAGCTCCAAATGGCCGTCACTATTATTTATTGACTAGACGCTGTAAAATAGTCACTCCCCGTGAGTGATATTTTCTTAGCGCTTAATGCCATTAATTTCTTGAAGCACTGTTCATATCCTTGAGTTCATTAGTCAGGCTGTATTCTCTCAGGACTCACTGAATGGTTTTGCTTTTAAAAGTTCCTAAACTTTGTTGTTTTTCTGTTCAGATGTTATTCACTCTCCTTCCACAGGGGAAAAATAAATCCTGATTCTTCTCATTTCACTGTTTTGTTTAATTACATGTGTACTCTTAAAGTATTGTTTTAGGAAATCTGTGCTGGAGATGGGGATGTGGTCAAGGGTCTCTTCTTTCCAGAAGCTCATCAGTGAAATGTCTGTGAGTGGTTCTGAGTGCTGCATATAGTGGAGGCCTTGATTGAAAGTGTCATGCCACAAGATGTTGATTTTTATGTTGTTCCTGGACCTGATTTCACTTAGAATTATCCTTGCATTGTAAGGCATGCCTTTACGTCCCAGTGTACCATGCTTGTAATGTAAATGTTTCCCATAGGCACACATGTTCTAACACTTGGTCCCCAGGTGGAGACAAGGCTTGGGAAGGCTATGAAACCTTTAGAATTGTTCTTGTCCGAATGGTGGGACATACCAGGTAAAACCTACTTCTTGCCTCATTGCATGAGTTCTGGCCTTGTTTTTGTTTTACTGATTTATTTTATACCACACCGATTGCTGAACACTGCTGTAACCATAGTCTTTGGCCAACAGGTGTCAGTTGATCTGAGAAGTTTGGTGACTTCAAAGGAAGACAACGTAGGAAATGCAGTGACTTTTATGAATGACATGTTTTAGCTCCTTTATCATATGCATTTGACAAGTTTTTTTTTTTCTTTCAATCAATACATTTTACCCTTTGATAACTTGGTTCATTTAGATTTCACTTCAATATTATCTATGAAAATAGCATTTCTTTACTGAATGTCTAAAGGACATGAGATACTATGGGTATCTACAAATAAAAAACCTCCCAACTTGTTATAGTTAATAACACTTTTCAATTTATATTACCATAGATAGAACTGGTATTTGCAAACCACTGGCAACTTAAGTCTTGACTTCTAGTAAAAGTAGACGGCCTCTTGTTTATCCAAAGTTAATTTTTCCGTGGAAACTATTTATTTATGTGAAATGTTTTCAGTATATATTTATTCCTTTAAAATATATATAACACATTGACAAAAACTATATCTGATGTTTTGTGATAATTATTTTATATTAAAAAGGGCATATCTATTTCCCCAAAGGATGTGTAAAATTCTTTATTAAAGTTCTAGACTTGATTTGGATAATCTTCATTTGATGATGTTATTCACTTGGAAAAAGAAGGCCAATGACACACATACACACACAAAAGAGGAGATGAAGGTTGGTTTTTATTAAAATGTACATTTATAATAACCATGAATAACTAATCATTATTTTCTTTATAGTTCATCAATTCTTTTTTTCTTTTAATTTTTTTTTTTTGGTAATTTTTGTTTATTTATTTGAGAGAGACAGAGAGAGAGAGGGAGAGAGAATGGGCACGCCAGGGCCTCCAGCCACTGCAAACGAACTCCAGACACATGTGCCCCCTTGTGCGTCTGGCTAACGTGGATCCTGGGGAGTCGAGCCTCGAACCGGGGTCCTTAGGCTTCACAGGCAAGGGCTTAACCGCTAAGCCATCTCTCCAGCCCAGTTCATCAATTCTTAAATCACTGTCTTGTGAGCCATGTTGTAGTGAAACAAACCACATTCGGGCAACAAGAGAGTTTACAAATTAAAGTAGGAGCCTGAAGCCCATGCTATGAGATGTTTTAAGTGTTGAAGTTGAAAGTCAATTGATGACGTCTTTCTAAATTGACTAAGCGAGACCATTATAAAAGCCAACAAACAAACAGATGTAGGTCAGGCCTGCAAGCCCATCCAGTTACTTAGGATGTTAAGTGGACAGGACAGCTAGGTCCATGCTTTCTTGGGATTCAAAGCAAGTTCAAGTCGACCCTGGGCAACATAGTAAGACTCTCTTTTATTTATATTTTTATTGATTGATTTTGTGTGTGTGTGTGTGTGTGTGTGTGTGTGTGTGTGTGTGAATACTGTATAAAGTCTACACATGTGTGTGAAAGTATATGTGCACCCATGTGCTTACATTGTGAAGCCAGAGTAGAACCACAGGTTTCCATTTTCGTCAATGTTTTGCTTTTTTTGCTCCTTGAGACAGGCTCGCACAGAGGTGAACACTGCTTTTTTCTGGTCAGACTGGCTGAGCAGTGAGGCCCCATGGTGGCCCTTTCTCTTCTCCAGCATTGGGGTGACAGACAGGCATGGACAGGCCTGTCCCCATGGTCTCCCTGTCTCTTCTTTAGGATTAGGGTGACAGACATGTCTGGTCAAGCCTGGCTTTTTACAGGGGTTGAGGATTGACCCCAAATGCTCACGCAGTCACTGCGCTTTCCCTTCCATACAGAACCGTCCTCCCATCTCTGAGCACTTGCCTCAAAATAAAAAAGTAACCGAGCTTGTGGACCAGTGGTAGAGGGCTTGCCTGGCATGTGCACGGCCATGTAGCGTCATGAATCCCACCCCCCTCAACACAAACAAAATAGCCTCGATGTGAGACTTCAGTCACAAATAGTCAACTAAGAGTCTGTCTTATAATAATATCTCCTTTTGGCTCCTCTGCTGTCACCTGTCCTATAACTGTATAGTGTTGAGTCTATATTGGTGAAATATAATTTGTCCGCACATAATTACAGTTGGAAATATCGACTACATTTTCTGTTTCTACTTCTAGCACTATTTGCCACACATGCCATAGTTTGTCTTCTTAATGTGCTAAATCCATCGCTGATTTAAACTCTTCCTTCTTATTGGATCTCCCTCTTTATGAAGCCATCCCTCTTCTCTAACTTTACCCCGCTTTACAGTTGTCAACTCCCTTGCTTGCTTATCCTTTCACCTAACAAATGAGAGAAAGCATCTGCAGGCAGTTCTCGAGCTGCCTGCCATGATTTCTGCTGGTAGAAATGTAAGTACATTGCATGACATCTATTCCAGGTACACTCAATGAGCTCTAGTCTCCTGTGGTCACTACTTTATCCAGTCGTCCCATTACTAGTTTATTAGTCTACACTGTTCTCTGTAGCAGAGTAGTAACAGATGTCAGATGAATCTCAAATTCAATTATCATATGTGTAGAAGAATCTGAAGCTAGAGAAATGGTTCAATGGTTAAAATGACTTCCTTGCAAGGTATAACAGCCCTGGTTCGATTACCTAGTAACCATAGATTGGTACATGTATCTGGAGTTCAGTTGGCACATGGTAATCTCTCTCTCTCTCTTGTCCTTAATTCAATGCCCTTCTCAACCAAGCCTCCCCTGTGATTCTTATAGTCTAAGATTTTTTTTTTTTTCATTTTTTTGAGGCAATCTCAACAGAATGGCCTCATTTTTATGCAAGAGTGTGACGGGGGGTGGGGGGAGGGAGAGAATTGATTCACCAGGGCCTTCAACCACTGAAATCGAACTCTAGACACGTGCACCACCTTGTGCACACCTGTGACCTTGTGCACTTGAATCACTTTGTGCATCTGGCTTACATGGGACCTGCAAAGTTGAACATGACCCCCTAGGCTTCTCAGGAAAGCTCCTTAACAAAAAAGTCATCTCTCTAGCGCACTGACATGCTCTTGTTTGACATTGCTTGATCCCCAGCATGCCGCATCCACCATGTCTTTGATGGGTTGACTCTACATTTTTACATAACCACTCTTTTTTCTGAAGAACATCCCAGATATGTTTCCCTTATTTGTCCAGTTTTCACTGTGTAGTAAATATGGGACCATATTGTCCTGTAAGAAAATTGTTCTAGGAAATCCAGACTATTGTTTCATGTCTAGGACATTAGTTATTTTCTGAATTGCTTTAAAGAAATATCCAACCAGAATCATCTTAGGGAAGGAAAGAGTTTAGTTTGGTTTACTGTTGAAGAGGAGAGAGTCCATCATTTCAGGCGAAGCATGGCTGGTGCGGGAGGCCAGATCATGGTATCACAACAGCAGGGAGGAAGGAGAGAGTAAGAAAGAAAGAAAGAGAGAGAGAGAGAGAGAGAGAGGATCCCTGGCACCTGAGTGCAACATCTTTAGTGCCATCCTTAGTGACACTTCCTCCTCTTACACCTCATCTCCCTCTCCTAAAATTTCCTCAACATTCACGAAAAACACAAACTCACTGGGTACCACGTATTCAAGCATATGAGCATAGACTGCGGTGGGATCCTATTCAAGTTATCACAGCTAGAAATCCCATATCCCTATTTTTAATTGCCATTTGTAATAACCTGACATAAAAATGCATCATGTAGAAAAAAAAATATGTCTTAATCCCTCCACTAAAATTAGGTAACTTGTTCTCCAGTCCCTGTTCTGTGAATTTCACGCGGTGTTATTGCTGTTCTTACAGTTTCCACTCTTGTTGCTCACTCTCACTGTTGTAGACAAAGATGCATTGCTGGGATGAGCCTCCAAATCAGGCAAAGTCTGGAGAAGGAAGGGATTATTTCGAGCTCACAGGTCCAGGGGGAAGTTCCATCAGTGGAGGAAGAGGGTGCTGCTGTACATCCAAGCAGAGAGAAACCATTGCCAGCCAGCGAACACCCACCGAAAGCAACAAGCACGACTGGTAGCCGGCAGGAGCCCAGCATGCTAATAGCCCTGAATGCCTGGATTCAGGCTGGAACTCAGATCTGCCCTCAGGGGCACCTCCTCCAGCCAGGCAGCCACAGATACAAATTACAGTCTTTTAAACACTACCTGAGTCTATGGGCGATGTATATTCAAACTACCATGCTTATGATTCAGGATGGGTTCATTCCATTTACTTCTAATGCCAGAATGTCCAAAGTTTCTCCCTTCATAACTAAACATTATACACACACACACACACACACACACACACACACACACACACACACACATATTCTATACTGTTCACAGCTAAGGGAGTTGATGGATTAAAAAGGCCATCAATAAGAAGGGAGTATATTGTTCAACCAAATAATGAATTTTTTGAGTTTATGTTCAAATGCTACAAGTTGAAGTAAAAAACAAAAGCATTGATAATATATCACTTATACACCTTTTCTTGGTTCTTTGGAAATGTTTCTATTTCAACTCACCATTTATAATAATTTAAATACTTTCTGCTTTAAAATGCAGAGACTTTAAGATGACAGCTGAATCTGACACCGTTTTTTGTCAGCATTTGAAAGGATGGAAAATTGTGTGTGTGTGTGTGTGTGTGTGTGTGTGTGTGTGTGTGTATTATAGTGTTTGTTTCTTTCATATTACCAAGCAGAAAATGAATCTTGTCACTAGTTTTCAATCAGGTCTCATTCTGTAATACCTTCCATACATGGTTGTCTCTGGTCCATCCTCAAGCATCAATTATGCCTGTTAATACTTTCATAGTCCTCTGTGAATAGATGAGATAAACATTTCTAAGAAGTTCTCATCCTGCCTTACTCCATCATGATTGGGGTTAACATTAAACAAACACAATATTAGTTTCCTTCCACTCTGAAAGTTTAGGCACTACCTACATGGAGCCTTATCTTATAAAATGTCCTGAATAGGAGTCAAAAAAAAATCGCTATGGACTTGGCTGGCGTGTATGAACAGGCAGTCACCATATGACTCTTTGGCATAGTTGGATGACCCTCTCCTTTTACAGATGAGAAGTTCAGAGAAAGGTAGACGTTCTGTGGTTGGCACTTTTGTGTACCCACAGTGGTGTACACTGGCTGAACCTGCACATTAGGTAATACTGTATCTATTGACTTAAGTAAGCAATCTAAAAATATTTGTATCTCACTATAAACAACTTTTCTTGCTGTTAACAGCATTTGGAGAATTCACATAAAAATATATTTGCTGCATAAAACAAAGTGGCATTCGAATATTAGTTCTCAAAATACAGTTATAATAGTGGGCTAACAAAAGAACTTTCCAGCTCTCTTGAGGTTTGGCATCTAAAAATCCTTTGTTAGGTGTGAATTTAAATACTTCATTGTATTCTGAAGCTGGTTTGCCAGATCTGTGTTAGAAATATCTTAGCATAAATTGAGGAAATATGACAGAGAAGCCTAAACTATTTTTCAGATGTAAACTATACATAAAATTCATGACATTAAGTCACAAATAAATGTATAAATTAATGGAATGTGATAAAAAGCCTTTTTAAATTTATTTATTTATTTATTTATTTGAGAGAGTGAGAGGAAGGAGAATAGGTGTACCAGGGCCTCTACACACTGAAAAGGGACCCCAAGTACATGGGCCACCTTGTATATCTATCTGCCTTATGTGGGTACTGAGGAATTGCTCCTGGGTCATTAGGCTTTGAAGTCCAATGCCTGAACCACTAAGCCATCACTTTAGCCCACATAAAACGGTTTTGAAAATAATTTTCATCTTCCCTAATGTCTTAGACAATAAAAATTCCAAGACAGGGCTGGAGAAATGGCTTAGTGGTTAAGCGCTTGCCTGTGAAGCCTAAGGACCCCGGTTCAAGGCTCAATTCCCCAGGACCCACATTAGCCAGATGCACAAGGGGGAGCATGCGTCTGGAGTTTGTTTGCAGTGGCTGGAAGCCCTGGCGTGCCCACTCTGCTCTCTCTCTCTCTGCCTCTTTCTCTCTCTCTGTCTGTTGCTCTCAAATTAATAAATAAATAAAATTTTAAAAAATAAAAATAAAAATAAATAAATAAATAAAATTCCAAGACATTCTAATTGGTTACCAGTCTAAATTCAGCTTCATTTTTTACCAATCATGGTGATTTATCATGGTGAATATCATAAATATAATTTGCTCCAGGGGTACAGAATGGGTACACCAAGAGAGGTAATTAGAAATAGATCCAATGAAAGTTGGACCCAGTGAGAAAATTTCCTGATAATCCATGGCACCTAGTGATAACATATGATCTTTAAAGAAACTGCATCCTCATAGAATCTTTAGAATGCTGTAGACATGACATTATAAATTCAAAATTTAAAAGCATATTCATTTATGTGAGTATTATATTCTGTTTTATGTTACAAAAGATATATCAAAGATCCAAAAACAGATCATATTCTTAGATGCATTTTTAATTTACATTTACTTGTGGGAATATTAATAAATTTTTAACATCATTTCAGGATGTTACAGTGTTGTTGTTGTTGTTGTTGTTGTTTTCCAGAAACTTACTTTTCATCTAAAGTTTTGTTATTCAGATCAAGGATATAAAGAGTTCCAAGCCCTAAAGAAGCAATACAGAATCATTACTGTTTCTCAATTCTGGGAAGCAATGGAATAAGAATTACATCAAGGGGATTTAATACTGGCAAGTCACTATTCATAAAATGAAAATAAATATGGGCTGGAGAGATGGCTTAGCGGTTAAGGCACATGCCTGCAAAGCCAAAGGGCCCCAGTTTCTTTCTCCAGGTCCCATGTAATAAATAAAAATAAATTCTTAAAAAATGAAAAAACAGGGCTGGAGAGATGGCTTAGCAGTTAAGCGCTTGCCTGTGAAGCCTAAGGACCCCGGTTCGAGGCTCGGTTCCCCAGGTCCCACGTTAGCCAGATGCACAAGGGGGCGCACGTGTCTGAAGTTCGTTTGCAGAGGCTGGAAGCCCTGGTGCACCCATTCTCTCTCTCTCCCTCTATCTGTCTTTCTCTCTGTGTCTGTCGCTCTCAAATAAATAAATAAATAAAAAATTTTAAAAAATGAAAAAACAATAATTTCACACACACACACACACACACACACACACACATATTACATTGTGGGGACTGGGCTCAAGAGGTGGCTTAATGACTGACTAAAGGCACGTGCTTGAAATAGTGGGGATAATTCATATGTATGTTTCTGAATTTCTTGTTACCTAGAAATATGCGCAATTGCTTCCCAACATAGAGTGGAACACAGACTTTATCTCTGGTGAAGCTGCTCATAGCTTGGTGTCATAGACGATACAACAGAATGTGACTTTATGCTGGTTCATTACAGCCAAACTATTCAGTCATTGAGTGAACAACGTCTGATCTTTATGTTAAAGGATTAGAGAAGTCACACTTTTACTTCTAAGAGTATCAATCTGAACTTGCCTAGAGTTGAAAACACCTTTCAAACAAGCTCTCGTTTTCACTGAATATAATGTGAAAGTTTGTGTGTGTGTGTGTGTGTGTGTGTGTGTGTGTGTGTGTGTGTGCACATGTGTAGTTTATTAGATACAAAGTTAGGCTGATTAAAGACATAGAAATCACCGGGCGTGGTGGCGCATGCCTTTAATCCCAGCACTCGGGAGGCAGAGGTAGGAGGATCACTGTGAGTTCAAGGCCACTCTGAGACTCCATAGTGAATTCCAGGTCAGCCTGGACCAGAGTGAGACCCTACCTCGAAAAACCAAAAAAGAAAAAACCAAAACCAAAAAAAAAAAAAAAAAAGACATAGAAATCACAGATACTATTAAGTGTTATTAGGTATTATTGCTCCATTGTTATTGGTGATAGGTATAGAGTAGAATTAGAGAACATGTGCAGTATTTATTTTTTATTTTAATATTTAAAAACAATTTCTATGTATTCATTATAGTTATTTACACATTCATGTATGTATGTGTTTGTATGTGCATACTAGGATGTCTGCAAATGAATGTCAGATGCTTGTGCCTCTTTTTGCACCTGGCTTTATGAGCTTGCCAGGGAGTTTAACCTGGGTCAGTAGGCTTTGGTAAGCAAGTGCCTTTAACTGTTGCATTATCTCCACAACCCCTCATTTTATTTTATTTTATTTTATTGAGTTAGAGAATAATTATTAATCTTGCTAAAAGAGTTAGCAATTCTTTTGACAGTGCTTCTCCATAATATTTTTACAAGTGTGATGTTAGTTTTATTGTGGATACTTGTCCTTGTCCTTACACTTCTTACTGGGAAGCCACTTGATATTTCTTTTTTATCAGATAGTAAAGTGACTTCTGTTTTCATTTTGCCCATTCCACTGGGATCTAAATCGATGGCTATGCAGGTGTTTTGTAATATCATTACAAAAGCAACAAGAATTTGTTTCAGGGGGAGTACCTTGTTGACAAGCATAAAAATCGTGAGGGAAATTCTACAGCTGTAATTCTTCTGGTGTTGTGCTGAATTCATAAGTCGCACCTCCCCAGTCTCATGACAATGTTCTTTGTTCATCATGGTTCCTTCGTATTTA
This sequence comes from Jaculus jaculus, assembly GCF_020740685.1. Taxonomy (NCBI): domain Eukaryota; kingdom Metazoa; phylum Chordata; class Mammalia; order Rodentia; family Dipodidae; genus Jaculus; species Jaculus jaculus. The sequence continues at coordinate 83,852,447 of NC_059114.1, forward strand.
GGTGTGAGGATAGATGTGGGTGTGCTATGGTGTATTTGTGGAGGTCAGAGCACAGCTTGTAGGTGGGTCCTCACCTCTAGGTGGGTCCTCACCTCTCCATCTTACGAGAATCAGGCTTTCTCTTTCTCTGAACCTCACTTTGCTGCGGCTCTTTGGTACACTCGCTTTGAGCTTTCTAGAAATTCTCATGCCACGTCTCCTAGTTCCCTGTCTGCACTCTGGAATTAAATGAGCTCATGAAAGCTTCTTGCTTCATATATGGGCTTTGGGGATCAAACTCAGTATTCAGACCAAAAGGTGACAGCTCCACCCAATGAGCTATCACTCTGTGTCTTCCTTTCTCGGAGTACATAAGATGTCCCACTTCTTTTCATGATAAATCCCTTCTTATGCTTCCTATGCCAGCTGTTCTCCAAAGTCATTTTAGATTCCTTTTTTTTTTCAGAGTTTAGTACATTTTTTGTGTAGTTCCACAGATACTTTTGAAGAATTTATATCACTCAGACAAATTGTAATGCTCACTGAACAATGATAAATATTTATGTAACTCTAAACTCTCCTAAGCACAGCCCAGATACTTAGCAAACAATAACTAAACAATGGTGCCAGAATGGGAGGTCAAAGCAACAGCATCTCTTATAAAATCAGTTAAATCAATTAAACAATGCTAATGAGGCAATGAGCTTGCATGAGTTCTGTGTTTAAAAACAACTCTGATATAGTGAGTGGAATGCTTTGCCAGGGATAAAAAAATGCTCTAGAATTTTTTTCTAAATTTAAGTGAAAGATGACAATAAATTGGACAAAAATATCCATTGAAAAATAAGGCAGTAGGTGGGAATGAAAAAGGCTATTTCTAATGTAAAATGATATGACAAAGCAAAATAAGAATGACCAAGAAAGCACATCCTGCCTACAGCTAAGTATGGCCATGTGCATGGCCCAACCAAATCTGTAAATTTAAAGATAGACCTGCAACCCAAACTGAACATAAAGACATGCACTGGAAGGTGGGGAGTGAAGGCAACTGGGTACCTGTGACAGGTGAACAGAAGAAGGAAAGATACTAGGGGAGGAGAATCAGGAGTAAGAGCTATAGAAGGGCTTGGGAAGCAACAAAAACAAATTGAACTTGAAAATGTCAAAATTACCAAAAAATATTATGGAACATTTTTAAATATTTTTTTTTATTTTTTATTTATTTCAGAGCAACAGACAGAGAGAAGAAGAGGGAGGGAGAGAGAGAGAATGGGTGCACCAGGGCCTCCAGCCACTGCAAATGAACTCTAGATGCGTGTGCCCCCTTGTACACCTGGCTTATGTGGATCCTGGGTAATCAAGCCTCGATCTGGGGTCCTTAGGCTTCACAGGCAAGCACTTAACTGCTAAGCAATCCCTCCAGCCAATTATGGAACATTTTTATTATTATTTTTGTATCTTGATTTTGTACTTCTTGAATATGATCTTTATGATGACCATGTGAGTTGGTTGCTGTAAAAATGATGGGAAAAAAGAAAACATATATATAAAATACTAGAAGCGGTACTGACTACTATGTCACATATTTGTATAAAGATCTGTGTTCTTGTTAAGACAGACCCCACAAAAAGAAATCCAGAAAGTTTCTACTCTCATAGTTAAAATTCAACATCAGCATAATCAATATGTAAGCAAATAAAATCAAAGAGATAAAGTAGTTATCAAATCAATATAGTACAAGTGCAAACATACTGCATTTATTGCATTTTTATTTGTTTTTTTGTGTGTGTGGGTGTATTTTCATGTTTATATGGGCATAACTGGGTATATGTGCACACTTGTATAAGCGGAGGTGAGGAGTTGAAGTCAGGAGCCATCTTCAACTGCTGTCTTCTTATTAGGCAGACCTCTCACTGAACCCACACCTCACCTTGTTCACTGGTCTAGCTTGCCACCTTTCTCATGGATCCACTTGTTTTTACCTCTGAGCTGTACTATTACAGGCTTGCGCTCATGTACCTTTCTAGCATTTATGTGGCTTGTTGGGATATGAACTCACATCTTCATCATGATGCAGCAAGTGTTTTACTTACTGACCCATCTTCCTAGCCCTGTTAGAGTCTTAAAGAATGCTATCTTTCCAAATGGGATTGTCCAGTCATGGAAACAAATGGCAAGAAGGAAAGACTGTCATTATCCCTCCTCAAAGGGGGATCCTGGCTATTCATTACCATATCTTGAAAAAAAAAGAATTACAGAATTACATTTCCGTAGAATGGTTCCATTAAATATTTTAATAACCTCATTAGCTTGGCATCCCTCTGTTCACCCTGAGCTAACTCTTCAGGATGATTTGTTTTATTTAAGGTTTTTACACAAAGCATACCCTTGTAAGTAAACATTATTTTGGTATCTTTACAAGTTATATCACTCAGTATAAAGTAATGTAACAGTATACTGATTTTATGCATCAGTCTTTTGATTTTCATTAGTGGAAAATTTGTTCTAGCAATATGGACTCATTTTTTAAATATTTATAATGTATTCTGATTTTGAGTATATTCTCTTAAGAATGAGTTTCAGAATTCAAAAACTACACTGAAGTAGAACACTTCAGGAAAACTGAAAAGAGGAAAACAATAATGAAATAAAATATTTTCCTATGCCACAACATTCCTTATTGGATTTGCAGTTTTTCTGACTTGTACATTGACAACTCTGCAAGTCACGAATATTATAATCATTTTGTGGGCTGATACCATTTCTTTTTTCAGGGCACCTAGCAAATCACTATAGACATATTGGCTTGTGAAAATAAAATAAAAATTCTAGGTGTGCATATAATTTTATGGATGTGAATTTGCACATAGGTGGAGCACACTTTGCTTAATGGCAAACTCATGTTTGATATGCACCATTCGTTCACTTATTGAATTCTCTTGTGCTGAAAATTAAAACCCTGAGGGGCCTGGGTATGATTGTAAATATGGTTTATAATTTCGAGAGCCTGGGCTTCAAGAGAAGGATGTTAGCTCAGAAGATAAAAGTGCTGCATGACAGTAATACACCCCAGCTTAATTAGCATTTGTACATAACATGGACATGAGGTTCCCTCAAGAACACATTGCCCATAACACGCTCTGATTTTGTTCATTTTTTTTTTTAATTTATTTATCTGAGAGCGACAGACATAGAAAGACAGATAGAGCGAGCGAGAGAGAATGGGCGCACCAGGGCTTCCAGCCACCGCAAACGAACTCCAGACGCGTGCGCCCCCTTGTGCATCTGGCTAACGTGGGACCTGGGGAACCGAGCCTCGAACCGGGGTCCTTAGGCTTCACAGGCAAGCGCTTAACCGCTAAGCCATCTCTCCAGCCCCACGCTCTGATTTTGATGCGGTATTAAAGACCAGCTCTCATCATTCTTCTCTCCATGTTATAGATTTGTTTCTGCTGACAAATGTATGTAGGAGGTAGTTAAATGTTAAGTTTAATCTAAATAGAAGAAAAGGGCTTATTCTCAAGAATTCACTGTAATACCCAAAATAGTAAACATAAGAGATTATGCATCTCTTAAGTATGTACTATTGCTTCTCGATATGAGTTCAGTTTTCTAACATACAAATATAATCCTACATATATATTTCAAATTTCATGAAGAAAAATGTTATGTTACCACACATGTAAAACATTTATTCATAATCCACTTGTGTTTTCTCATACATTACATGAATTAAGAAAAGTTATCTAGTGAATTGATGGGATAAAATATGTAAATTCAGATAAATTCGCAGAAGATAAGTCTGTCCAAAGCTTAGCCATTTTTGCCTTTAAGAAGTATTTACTGCCTTCATTGGGAAACCGCAGTCATTCCGTCATTCATTCTTTGGTAGGCGGTGCACTTTCTGTTTCTCTCAGATTCTTTACCATCTGTAATTAGTTCTTGTTGCTTCACCATTCTATAGCTTGGCCATGCTTCCATCCATCCTATCTACCAAAGCTTTGTATTATATTTAAATTGATAACTACATATGACTGAAGAGTTTATGGACTTATTTCCAAGGTCACTATTTATTTATATAATTGATTAATAGATGTGTAGAACATCAGCTACTCATAAATCTAAGAAGGTACTCTTTTCAAACTCTGTTCCTCTTGGGGGCAGGTGGGCATTCTGCAGGAATGATATGGACAGACGTGTGGTAGATAGGCCACTCTTGGGTTTTCCCGTTGGATGTAATCTGTTGAACAAGTAGTTAGGATTTCACTTTGGTGCAATAGTCACTCCACTTTCATTACGGGAAACAGGAGAGAAACAGAGGTGGCTGTCGCTGACCACCTTAGTGTGTACGGACGATGGCTTGGATGAGAGAAAACCATTTAAAGTGGTCCAGCCAGATCCATACCAACAAAACCTGCCGAGGAATTACAGGAGGCTTTGGATTAAATGTGAGGTAATATATCAATTTTACATCAGCCAACACTAAAGCTATGAGTAAAGATGGCTCCTAACTATGGCTTCATATCATTAGCCTATCTCAGGTGGATTGTTGCACGGTTCTTCCATTCCACCTTGTTTTGAAAAAAAAAAAAATGCAGTCATTTACACATAGGTGCCTTTAATCAATGAGCAATCTCTCCAGCCTAAGGTGTATTCATCTGGGACTGATTTTCGATTTTTGTTCTGCTCCTGATGCTGGTAAGCCCTAAGATTCAGCGGATAAACAACTAAGGCTCTAGACTGCACTGTGTTGTTAAGTTGTGACTCTCAGTAGTTAGTTACATTAGCATATGCCCAACTTCTGGTATGTCCAACTCATAGTAAATTAATTGTTAAGTAATCCTTCCATAAACTGAAGAGCATGCGTAGAAAATGTTATAGGCAAGGAGATTGCTAAGATTGCCTATGTTTATTTATTTATTTACTTGTTTTATGATTTAATTTAAAGTAAGAGCAATCATTGGTAGTGGTAAACAGGGAAAATGTTGCACTGAGAAAATAAGATTTTGTTATCTTACATTAATTAAAAAAAAAACAGAAGGGCAGGAGAGATGGCTTAATGGTTAAGGTGCTTGCCGATGAAGCTTAAGGTCAATGTCCAACCCTGCAGTCCCACATGAGCCAGACACACAAGTTGGCACAACCACACAAGGTCACACATGTGCACAAGGTGGTGCATGCATCTGGAGTTCGACTGCAGTGGCTGGAGGCCCTGGTGAGCCAATTTGCTTTCTCTCTTTCTCTTTTCCCCCACTATAAATAAATAAAGTAGGAGAATATTTTGTAATCAATAGAACATCACTTTTTAATTTTGTATCTGTATAAATCTTGGTAAATTAGGGCTGGAGAGATGGCTTAGCAGTTAAGCGCTTGCCTGTGAAGCCTAAGGACCCTGGTTCGAGGCTCAGTTCCCCAGGTCCCATGTTAGCCAGATGCACAAGGGGGTGCACGCGTCTGGAGTTCGTTTGCAGTGGCTGGAAGCCCTGGTGCGCCCATTCTCTCTCTCTCCCTCTATCTGTCTTTCTCTCTGTGTCTGTCGCTCTCAAATAAATAAATAAATAAATAAATAAATAAATAAATAAATAAATAAATCTTGGTAAATTAAAACTTGTAGAACATACCTATTTAATTAATTAATTTATTTAGAGAGAATGGCAGATAGATGATAATGGATAGATTGATAGATAGATGATAGGTAGGTAGGTAGGTGGGTAGATAGATAGATAGATAGATAGATAGATAGATAGATAGATAGATGAGAGATAATGAGAGAGAATGTGTCAGGGCCTCCAGCCATTGCAAACAAACTCCAGATGCATGTACCACCTTTTTCATCTGGCTGGCATGTGTATTGAGGAATTGAATCTATATCCTTAGACTTCAGAGTCAAGTGCTTAAACTGTTAAGTCATCTCTCCAGTCCTGAACATACTGATTTTAATTTTCAATTGGTAATTCTACACACACACACACACACGCACACGCACACATGCACATACATTTAATTGATAGTAAAAACTTTGTAAACTTTTCAGGTGCCCATTAAGTTTGAAATTTGGCCTATGCCTTTTTAGGTTTTTAATGTGAGAAAGATAACTAGAATCTTCTAAGATGATTTTAATTCACACTCATCTTTTATTCCATACCCAGACACAGTTATTCTAACTTTAACAATATCAGTCAAAATTGTTACGAGTAATGCCAGTCAAGTTTCAAAATAATTGAGTAGTCTATGTCATTATTAATTTGAAAGTAAATATCAACAACTTACTGAGAATTACACCCAAAAAGTGAGTTTATCCTTTTATTCTTTTGTTGGGCCTCATTCATTCTCTCTCTCTCTCTCTTTTATTTTTATTTTTTCTTTTTTGTTTCCTTTCTTCTCTTTCTGTTTCACACACACTGTTGTGCTCTGTAGGTTCTGTGATTGGCAGACCAATCCTTTTTTATCCCTGGGTCCTGAGTTTTGTCCTGGGGAACTTTGAAATTGAGAAAATCTGTATCTTCCCTTAACAGATTTTGGAGAGAAGAAGATCCCTTCTTTATTTCTGCTTTTCTCTTTTCTTTCCAGAGAAACAGGTAATCTCAAAAGCAAAAGATCTCAATAAACACACCATACTGCTATCACAACAAATCAAACCCTATTTTCCTTTTGCAATTCTCTTGTGCAGTCACTTATAACTTTGCTACATAGAGCATAATGCTCTGTGTAGGTGTGTGTCTGTCTGTGTGTGTGTGTGTGTGTGTGTGTGTGTGTGTGTGTGTGTGTAAAATCAAAAGATAAAGTAAGAAAATAAAGATTGTAGCTATCATGTGACATTATTTGCTCAGCATATACTATGTATCAGGTACTGTACTAGGTAAATTACATGTATTATGTTCATCAACAGCTGTAATCATGACTTGTATTCCAGACATGTGCTATTATTCCAATAAAGAATGAGAAAAGTGAGTGTCAATACTGATCATAAAACAGCATATCCAATGCATAGTAGTTGTTAAATTAGCCTAAAATGACCATACACAAAGCCTAACATACTTCAATTAATGTTTTCATTGGTTTGTGTTTTAAATATTACAAAAAATGAACAGAGAAAAACTAAACTGGAAGAAACATTAAAATATTTTATTATTTATTTATTTATTGGAAAGAGAGAGAGAGGATGAAGAAGAGAGACAGAGAGAGTGAGAGAGTGAGAGAGAGAACTGGTGTGCCAGGGCTTCCAGCTACTGCAAATGAACTCCAGACACATATGCCAACCTCATGTATCTGGCTTACATGGGTCCTGGGCAATAGAACCTGGGTCCTTCGGCTTTGCAGGAAAACACCTTATCCAGTAAGCCACCTCTACAGTCCAGTAAGGAATATATTTTTATGATACATTCAAAAATGTTCCAGGAAAACTAAGAAATATTTTATTAAATGGGATCAGTAATACTTCAATACAAAGTTATAGAAATTGGATCCCTGTTTTGTGCCGCATAAAATATAAATAACAGCAGTGGTGTATTAGAAGGATTCAGGAGATCTTAGAAAAAAAAAAAAGAGATTCAGGCTTAAAGAATTTGATGAGGAAATAATCAATGTGGATAATGACTGTTTCGTAATAATGGGCCAAGCATATGGAGAAGGACAATATGTGTAAAACTGCCAAGCCTAACAAATGGATACTGGTGGCTTGATTAATAGAGAATTACAATGATCATTTCAGTTTGGCAAACATTTGAACCCTAAATAAATGTAAGACTAAGTAGATCTGCAGCATGCTGGGTATTTCCTAAACCTAGCAATATTTTAATATGACAAATTTGAAAGACATATGCATAGCAAAGTAATGAACTTAAAGCCTGAATATTTCACTGTTCTGATACTTGTATGTAATGATTAATGATCTATGATAAAAAGGACTCCTATTGCAGTTCAGGAACTCGATGCATTAATGATTTCAGCAAATGCAACAGTCTTGGGTATAAAAGGGAATAATCACATAACAATAATGAGATACAGGTTACTAAAGTCCCTCTTTATATCTAACTGATCTCTTCCTAGAGGCCAAAATTAGAATTCAATATGTAATTTGTTTCATATGCTGTCTCTGGACAATGCTTTAAAATACTTTTCTCTTTTTGAATTACTATGTTCCTTATGAGGTAAGTAGCTTCCATTTTTTTTCACTTAGATAAAAATGATTGTAATATATATTCAGAAAGTTTCTTTTCAATATTTATTTCCAGAAATATAAATCACATACAATTCCCATTGTTTATCTTTTATATCAAGTACTCAAACACATATTCACCTACATAGTCAAAGTAAAGGAAGTTGAGAGAATTCATAATTCTATTTTTTTCTTATCATAAGATGGTTAATTCTCCCTATGAATAATTATAGATGCTTACTTCTTGGCAATCCTTTTATGAAGCCACTTTGAATAAGCAAGGAAATGGTAAAGCACAGCTAATCACGTGCTCTTAAATGGAGATCCAGCTTCTCATGCATTAAAATAAAGAGAAATTATGAGATTTCATTTGACAATTTTGCATGCTTTAGAATATGTAAATTCCTCCTATACCAGAGGTAATTTGTTCTATTTTTAGCTGCACATTTTTCCACACTGACCAAATTATTGTGAAGCTTCTACTTTTGTACTTTTTCAAGGCTCACAAATTTATGAAATGTTGTTTACTAATTAGTAACATATGATGGTTCAGATGACTAAAGTGACCTGTCCAATTAAATCAATTTAAGATTCAGAATGATTTTTAGTCATATCTTCTACCCTATTTTTTAAAATTAAATATTTTTTTTAAATTTCCATACAATTAGATCTCATATGGATAATTATACCTCCATTCTCACCCTCCTTTTCTTGTCCTTGAACCATCTTTTTATCACTTTTGTCCCCTAGACAGTTTTACTTGTAATTTCCTATCATATGTACATATATTATTTTAGGTATCATGAAATCAGAGGAACACAAACAAGAGAAAAATTTGAAATGTGTCTTTCTAAGATAGGCTGAGTTTGTGGGACATGATTAACTCCAGTTTTATTCATTTTTTTCTACAAATAATATTATAATTTAGGATTTTTGTGGATGGAAAAATCCATTGTGTGTATATGTGTGTGTGTGTGTATATATATATATATATATATATATATATATATATATATGGCATTTTCTTTTTCCATTCCTCTATTATTGAATACCCATGTTTCATCCTTAATTTAGCTCTTGTGAGTATAGCAGAAATTAATATTTATTCACAAGAATCCCAGCATTATGTTGACTTGGAGATTTTTTTGTATAAATAAGATCTGTCTTTTTTTTTTTTTTTTTTGTCTCTACACACACACATACACTAAGTCCAAATGAATAAAAAATGTTAACTTAAAACCTGAAACTCTGAAACCGTTAGAGGAAAATATATGGAAAACACTTCACTATGTAGCCGTGAGCAAGAAAAGTATGATTAGGACTCTAGATGCTCCAGAAATATGGCCAGCAATCAAAAATAGGACTTCATGAAATTTATAAACTTCTATATAACAAATGACAGTTATTCAAGTGAAAAGACAGGTTGGCAGAAAGACTGGTAACTATGCATCTAACAAAGGATTAATATCTAGAATATTCCAATAATTAAAATATCAAACAACAATAAATCAGACAACCCAATTTATAAGTAGTGTAATGACATGAACAGACAGTTCTCAAAAGATCGAATACAAATGGCCAATGAACATGGGAAAAAAAAAATATTCAAGTTAACTAACCACCAGAGAAATACAAGTCACAACCAGATGGAGATTCCATCTTACCCCAGAAAACAAGCGCTAGCTAGTGAGGATGCGACCAAAGGGAACCCTGTTCAGGCGTGTGCCTGTCTAGCCACCACAGAGGTCAGTGTGAGGTTTCTCTTCCCGTTTGTTTTTATAAAATAACTATGTGTGTATGATGGGTGTGGGTACAGTAATGTCCGTGTGAAACATGAGTGTGGGGGTCCAAAGACAGCTTTGGACATTGGTTGATCCCTTTCAACGCACTTGATGTCGGTTTTCTCCTGATTTCTGTTGCATATACAAGGCTAGCTGACCCATGAGCTTCCAGAACATTCTCCCGTGCCTGCCTCTCATCTCACAGTAGAAGACTAAGACTTGGATTCCTGTTACTGTGCTAAACTTGGTATGACTTTGGGGATCCACATGCAGGTCCTCACACTTGAACAACAAGCATTTATACCTTTGAGCCATCTCATTAGACCTTCCAAGTCTTGCTCTTAAACTTGTCTCTCTTTCCTCTACACCTTCTGTTCCTCTCTGCCCTCCGTATCCCATCCCCCATTCTCTCTCCTCTTCCTTCTGTTCTAGTCATTAGTCATGTAGTAAGTACAGTGATCTTCTAGAAACTGCTCTCTGGTTCATGAGGGACTGTAGGGATGATTATCATTAAGACCGTTCTGTGAATTACTGATAAAATTAAGCCATTCATTCATAGGTGTTTCCAAAGCAATAGACTATAGTCTCATATTTCCAATTGACTGGTCTTCTCAAAAATTATAGGCACCAACTCAATATTAGCATATTCTAATCCAAGCCCAATATGCTCCCAAACTATCATTGCTTCATTCTTTCCTATTAATTATATTGTATATAATTGTATGTATGTATATATATAATTTTCTTTCCAATGACAATCAGTTTGTTAACATTGCTTCATTCTTAGCTCTATCACAGTATGCCTGATTCTTTCTCTGATACTTGTCTGTTTCACTATATTTCCTCTTTGAACTCTTATACCATGTGTAAGACATATTTCTTCTGGATTACAACTTAATTTGCCATGGAGTTTTCATTCTATGACACAAGAATGGAGCTTACATATGGTAATTTGCCCCCATGCAGTCAGTCAAAACAGTTGCAGTTCATTAGTTCTTGGTAGCTATATGGTTTGCCACAGGACCAGTCTCATTTTTATTCTGGGTTTCTGTTCTAATTTATCTTGTATGCTTTCCTACCTAGTATCTAGAAATTAGTATTGTCCCCATTATCTCAAAACCTGACAATGTGGTTTACCAATGTTGCATTGGAATGAAAAGGAAGACATTCAAAAAGTGAAACAAATTTACAACACTGTTAACTCTACTTGTGTTTCCAGGGAATTTATAGTATAGATTACTTGTTCTGTATTATATCAATTTAAAATTTATTTTGTTACATACTTCCTCCTTTATAACTAGGTAAGTTCACTTCTACTGCCCCAAACTGAATAATATATAAATTTTGTTCTTGAAATCCATGACAAGTTTCTATATTAATTTTTTTTTCATTTTGTTTTTGCAAATCATCTTCATTTGAGAGCAGATGTGTGCTTCTGCCAAATCCACTGTTATAAACAACCTTCACATAGTCAAACATAAGATGGCAGTTGGCTCTTAATTATATAAAAAAATAATATGGAGCTGGGCGTGGTGGCGCACACCTTTAATCCCAGCACTCGTGAGGCAGAGGTAGGATGAGTTCGAGGCCACCCTGAGACTAGAGAGTGAATTCCAAGTCAGCCTGGGCTAGAGTGAGACCCTACCTCGAAAAAACAACAACAACAAAAGTAATAATATTATGGTTTGTTTCTCCCAGCTCAGTGAACTTCACTGTTTCATCAGCTTTGTGATCATGGGTTTTCAAGGTAGTCTTGCCATGGTGGCTGTTTCATTTATATCCAATTTAAGGGATGATCCAAGCTGACTCAAATATACTGTTGTAAGCCTTTCTACTTCTTTCAAACAAGCCCATATACACAATGTTTTTGTCTGAACATGCTGTATAACTGTCACTGCAGATACTCTTCCCTCCCCACTCCTCTCAACATGAAGTTGGAAACCAAGTAATATTCATTTGTTCATATGGGCAGCCTATCAAGATCAATGTAATCTCAATAAATTTCTCTTTGCTTTTCATAAATTTGTTTTCCTGTCAGCGAATTTTTCAGTTATGTAAGGATCACCAGAATAAGACAATTGAATCTATTTTTCATTATTTGCCACACTCCTTTTCTTTGAATGACTTCCTATCTTATTTTTTTAAATTATTAAATATTTTGTTATACATCAGTGTGCTTATTCCTTTATGTAATTTTCCAGATTAGCAAGTCATTATAATTTATGACAGTGCTTTTGGAGTAGCTCTGTTAGTCCCTATGAACTTACTGTTTGCTCTCTTGGTTAGAAGGGCAGAGGCTCCATTGCACAATATAGTGATCCTATTTTATGGTCCTCCTTTTAATTACTAATTAATATCCAAATGTCTTAAAAAGAAAATACATTCTGGCTGATCACCTTGATTCTGCTTTTTATTCCAGTTTCCCATGGAGGTTCTACCTGAATTTATTTTGCTTAGTAGGCTCTGCCTTCTTCATTTCTGGGATACTTTCCTTCATCATCCAACATAGTCCTTCCAATAAACCTCCCCCACATACTCAGAATGAATTAGAAAAGCCTGTATTTTTATAGCACCCGATCTGTGCCCCTATGACTGAACCTCATTAGGATGAAACAATGAGGTTTCTGTCTCATCCTCGCTAGTATAAGCTTCTTGAGGTACAGTCTACATCACAGTCTCTTGCAGCTGCATTCTATACACATTGCAATTAGGAAGGCCTCCAAAGGAAATGTTGGAGCACAAAGCTTAATATCGCGGACTTTATATTGTTTATCGACTTAAGCACTAAGTAGTTAGCATGTATTGGGTGGTGATGATCATATCAACACATGTATAACAAAGCACTTCTACATGCCTAGTAATAAAATCAATAAATGCTACATAAGGCTAACTAGAAACTGCCCAAAGTGAAATGATCTTGTAAACATTCTAGTCATTTTACTCATCACCCCAGAAATGCCCAAATTCTGTAGCAAATTTTGCCTTTGAGAAGGTAAGAGGGAATTCACGCATAAATTAATATAAATGTAATGGACTCTTGTCTCTTCAGAATATATTCTGTGGAAATATTTTAAATTCATACAACAGGATAACATTCACTGGATATTTTTATACAGTACTTCTATAGAGTCATATTTTTGCAAAATTTATTTTTGATTAAAATTGTTTTCTATCCATCAATTTGGATTTTAAGCCTTCCTATAAATTTTACATTTTCAAGAACGCTTTATCAGCTCATCAAAGGTAACTTTTCATTTTAATGTATAAAGGAATTGTCCATATATATCTTATGGAATTTATGGTTCTGTATTACATTTTAGAGACTTTTTCCTCATTTTTAAGCAGAAAATCTGTCTGACTTCTATTTATATCCCTCAGCCAAACTCTTATCAGTGCTTTCACGTCAGACAGGCTGTTTTTTTCCACATAAATGTGCTCATGCCCACAAAGGTACATACGTATATTCATTCATATAGGCAAAATTGTTTCTTGCTCAGGATGATCAAGAAGTAGGAGAGAGATTGCTGTTGCTGAAGAGCATTTCAATCTTGTCTCCTTATTGAGTATTAAGGTTATTTCAGTCCAGTATTTTTCTCATTGAGCAATACTGTGATGTGGAAATGGAGGTGAACAGACATTTACTGGAGAAACCAAGAAACAGTCAATAAACATTCTGATAATAACATTAATGGAAATGGAAACTATGAAATATTATTGTTTTAGATATTGAATAAGCAAAGTAAAAATAATGTTACATGGGCTGGAGAGATGGCTTAGCAGTTAAGTGCTTGCTTGTGAAGTCTAAGGACCCCAGTTCCAGGCTCGACTGCCCAGGACCCACGGCGCATGTGTCTGGAGTTCAATTGCAGTGACTGGAGGCCCTGGCTTACCATTCTCTCCCTCTCTCTCTCTCTCAGTCTCTCTCTCCCTCCCTCCCTCCTTCTTCCTCTCTGTCTGTCGCTCTCTAATAAATGAATAAAAGTAAAACAAACATAATTTAAAAAATAATGTTACTGCTCAGGAATAATGATAAGCCTATAAATATTTTTACTCTTTAATGCTACTAGGAAACAATAATGCCATTATGAATTTTAAGAAATGTTCACTGGTTTTACTTAGTAGTTAATACTCCAACATAAACAGAGATCCAGGTAACATACTTGCTCATTGAAGCATTATTTATATTTTCATAGATTTGACAGCAATATTAATCATTAGTTCTAGGTGAAAAAGGTATGATACATTTATGCTGGGATTCATGTTGGTAATGTATTGAAAATGTTAGGTAAAATCTTTCAGTGATACAGAGAAATCTGATATAATGCACCTTAAAAGCCAATGAATATGCATCATTTTTCAAAGTCTTTCATAAGGTGTTCTTGAAGAAAACAATAATTGTGAGAGTCAGTGCTCGGAATAGTAAAAAAAGAAAAGGTTCATATAACAACTTTAATATAATTCCTAAAATGTCAGTGATTTGGACAGCCAGTGTGTTAACTAAATTTTAATGAAATGACCCAAACCTTTTGTAAACTGAATTTATCAAATTGATTTAAATATTCCATTTTTCTAATCCTATAAATATTGTGTACTGCACTCAACATCATATTCCCTTGGTGGTAAAGAACTATGTCTCAGGGTCACCACAGAACAATTTTCATTATGTAGGAGCAAAGAAGTAAACACAGATATGGAGGTTAAACTGAGTGAATGACATCTCAGGCTGCTCCATAGATAATAAAGATCCTCTTTTAGTAAAAAGCTCCCAGATAAGAATTTGTGTATTTGTGACTTCTTCTTCCTGCCCTCAACAAAACACCAAAAACAAACCTGGTAAATTATTACTAATAACATTTATGGAGTTTCAACTGGCCCTTATCCACAGTGTTTTATGTGCTGAGAAGTGTACTAGAAGTTTTGCCTATATAAGATTCAAACATAAAACAATTATAGTAAGTGAGGATGGTATCTAAGTCTACAAGTGAAGTAGTGTGTTGTAGAAGGAAAAAAGCATGGTTCAATAACTCTGTACTTCATATAAGTGATAGTGATATATCTTGGCCTATATCTCTCAACTCTATACTAGAATTTTTATATTATATGGAGATTCAATAATATCTACCTTTTGCAATTTGTATTCATGTAGGAGATAAATATATAATAACATCAGAAGAACATTTTTTATAGAACTTACTATATGTCTAAGAGCTTTCTATGAATATTTAATTCTCTTAGAAAACCTGAAGGATACTCTTCAGTTAGCCAAAGGCTGAATGCAGTGAAAGCTCTGAAAGGTAAATGCTACGACAAGTGCAAAACTGCGTCAGGCTAATGATAAGTAGACCCCTGGCAAAACATCCTATCTGGATGTGCCTCTGAGGATATTTCTGGAAGAGGTTAGCATTTGAATTTTTTTTTTAATTTTCATACATTTATTTATTTATTTAAGACAGATAGAGAGGAAGAGAGAGAGAGAAAGAATGCATGTGCCAGGGCCTCCAGCCCCTGCAAACAGATACCAGCTGTATGCACCCCCCTGTGCATCTGGCTTACGTGGGTCCTGGAGAACTGAACCGGGCTCCTTTGGCTGTGAAGACAAATACCTTAACCACTAAGCCATCTCTAGAGCCCGAGCATTTGAATTTTTGAAAGGAATAAAGACCACTGCCTTTACTGCTGTGGGAGGGCCTCATTCTATCCACTGAGGACCTGCAACAATCAAACAACTGAGGAAATTTAATTTTGTTCTCTGTTTGGTCAGGGATAACCATCTTCTCCTGGACTTAGTAAGCATTGTTGCTGATTCTCAGGGCTCTGGGATCCTAAAGATTTTGTGTGACTAGTTATTCTGGTTCTATGGCTTTTAGGATTATGTTGGAAGTTTATTGCCAGATTTTCTGGGTTTCCAATTCACAGAGGCAGATTATAGTATTTCCTAAGCCAGCTCATTAATGAGTCAATTCTTCCTTGATCTATGTTCTATCAACCTATCTGAATGTCAACCTGTTTACCACCATGTATGTATGTGTGTATATGTATACATCCCCAATTCACCTATACCATTCATCTACCAATACATTATTTATTAATAATCTACCTATTCCGTATCTTATATCTTTCCATTATCTTTTGCAGCCTTTATATATCATATACCTGTAATTTGTCCACTCTTCCATTACTTATCCATCTATCCATTATTTTTCTATCCATCCATCTAGCTATCAAGATATCATCTATTGTGTATTTACTAATCTGTTATCTATTGTCCCTCTATATGTATCTTCTATCAGCTGACTTATTTAATTTCTATACCTATCTATCTAGTATCTATATGTTTTTTGTTATTTTCGATCTATTTATCCACCCCATTGTTTCCATTCTACTGCATGAAGAAACTCAAAAAATGAAATCAATATTGTTGTTATGACTGTTGTACTCATAAAGAAAATGAACATAATGTTACAAATTTTTCATATTGGCTTGGTTTGTAGATACTGTGTTCCTCAATATTATGCAAGGATTCATCTAATTATAAAACTTTTCTAGAATGATAAGTTAGCAGATTTTATGTATAATGTAGGTTCTTAAAAAGTGTTTATTAGTCTTGCTCATTGAAGCTAGTTCTTTTCTCACTACAAGTATATTTTGTGGAAATCCTTAAAAGATGGCTGAGATAAGCTGAGTTTCAGAAAAAAGCAAAGAATATGTGTCATATCAGGGCTAAAGAAAGCAGAGAAGTGTGGGATACTATTGTTTGGTCAATTAAAGGAATACAATATGATGGGATTTAGCAAACACATAAGATAAGATAAAAAGGAAAGTAACTGTAATCCTCGTAAAAATAAAAATTTTCATTTAAACTGACCATGGACTTTTGTGTTAAGAAAGATTATAGGATGCTTTGAATTTAAAGTGGATACTTAAAACTACAATTATATGTTGATGACCATATCAATAATTGATTTATACTCTTAATACTGATAGGTAAGTGCCTGAGTCTCCTTCACAAAATTTGCCATGATTTGCCTGCTCTACCATGTATTTGATGCACTTGTATTTTGAATCCAGTTATGGAACTTAGGTTTTGCAAAATAAATCAAACATTTTTAGTTCTTCATGTACATGTTCAAATTTTTTGAGATGTACAATATTTCTGGAGTGAATTCAGGGACCATAGCACCGATTTAAACACCGTAATCAAATCATATTTGGAACAGAAGTTCTGCCGTGAATCTGAAGCCTTGTCCTAGGGTACACACATCTGCATCTCTGGTACCCGTGTATGGTGCTGAGTCAGCGAGCAGGTGAAATGCATTGTGCAAAGAGGCCATGGAGGCTGAGATTGCTGAGAAAGACCACAGCACTCCTTCCTCCGGGCCTCATGTGGCATGTGTCAAAGGAAGCTCTGGATATCATTCTCAAATTCCATATTTCTGAAGATTATGCAGACAAAACACATCCATTATTTTTTCTTCCCTGTGGTTCATTTAGATCTATAATAAATTATCTTATATTTGTTTGAAAACCCACACTTTATTTAATAATTCAAAATTTAAAATTTGAAGTTGTAGCATCCATATCTACTCACATTTTGAAAGTTGCAAAATATTCACTTCCCTCTGCACATTGGCATTGCTTTCTCTCACCGACTTTCCTGGACATGAATGTCCCCGTTGAATGTAAAGGCAATGATTGACTTTTCAAAATAAATACAATTGATTAATAATAGGTTGATAGATTGTAGTAAGAAAACTGGTTTAACTTTGTCAATTGCCAATACTGTTGAAGCCAATAAGCTCATTGGCACTTTGATATTTTATATGTATTTAAAAACATAATAGGGCATTCACAAATAATATTGTGAAGATACTTTCACTGTGTTTTATATTTAATTACTATCATTATATTTGAATGATTCTTAATAGGTAGCTCTTTTGTTTTCCTCTAGGAATCATGCCCTACCTCCTTACAGTGCTGAATCTAAAGATAGAATGAGTCAAGGTTAACTTTATTAGGTCACCTGTAGTGATCATGTTTTTATCACTGTAAGCTTTTGCTCCTGTTCATTTAACAAAAATTACATGAAGAACCCAGGCACAGTGGCATATATCATTTAATCCCAGCACTTGGGGGACAGAGATCAGAGAATTCCTTGAATTTAAGGTCAGCCTGGGACTACATAGTGAGTTTCAGGTCAGCCTGAGCTACACTGAGACCTTACCTCAAAGAAACAGCAACAACAGAATGCATGAGATATAATTCATGCATTCAAAACACATTAAATAAATGTATATAAAACTACATAATGCTTCATTTTCTCCCATCACATCAGATCATTTGTGATGCTATTAGTGTAAAAATCAGTAACTATGTAGATCTGATAGACAGGCATGTTAGCTGGAAAGTGGTCATTAATATTTTCTACCAAAACATTAACTGGTTCACCTTACACCTACACAGCTCTTATATGTCACTGATTTATGAATAAAAACAGCCAATAATATGTGGCTAACTCTTCTGAATGCTGAATTACACCAGAGAGTAGATGTATCCCTACATTTCATTCACATTCTTACATCATTTACCATTTTATCCATTTCAAGGCTTCTAAATTCCAAGAGTAAAATGGAACCTGTGATGGCATCTAAAGTGACAATTTTCTGACTCTCTCAAAAACCGATCACAGTTTTACCACTCCAGTTTTATCTCTCAGGTTCTATAGCCTGACCAGCATCAATCGTGTGGTGGATGCTTCTCTGTCACCAGTTTAAATGTTTCTTATAACTCTCCCAATGTAACAACAACAACAAAAAAAGAAGCCCAGTATCAGAAATGCCCATGATTCAAGCTGCCAAGATTAGCTCTGTAATAAATTCTGTTGACTGATATATCGTCCACTTTTTTTGAAGTAATCTTTGACATAAAGAGAAAATAAGCACCTGCTTACCACCTGGTTTTCCCAAGTAGCATGTTCCACATTGGTTCAGGTCCTTTCTTCATTGTATCCCGAAAACAGGTCAGTCTTCCTAAGTGGCTGACAGGTTTGGTTTTCTATGGTTGGAGAAAGTTGGCAAAACTTCAGCCTATCAAACATTGAAAGCCATTTAAAGCTGGTGACATTGCATCATTGCAGAGAATCTAATGACGTTACTGTGGATTCTTTTCCGTTGATACAATCCTCCTTTAGTGAACCCATTCCTTCTCCAGAAATAGATGGTGATTAGCAGTCTTGACAATGCCACTGAGATGCCTTCCCACTGAGACACAAGCCTCTGCTGACATCCATTAAGGCCATCACTGCATGTGTGTACGCATTATGGTCTTAACCAGGACAAACCTCCAAGGAAGGCTGGCAAAAGCATGTTGTGTTTCCAAGTGCATCTTTAAGATTCTCGTGGCTGGTGTCTGAGCAAATAGTTCTAAGAGGAAAACGAACATTTCATTTCATTCACCTCATGATGGTTAAATAAACAGGCTTCTCCACAGAATGCCAGGATGTGAAATTTTAAAATTAAACTACATGACCTCTTTGAGATCAAACATTCTTCTTCACAACCTCTTTATTTTCAAAAGTGATCCCTTCTCTTGTGTGCTCCTTGCTTCCTAGACACAGCTAGATTAAAAAACGTGTTCTTTTTGGAACTGCCCACCATCATAAGAAATGCATGAGGACACTTTGTGAAGAGAAGCGACAAGGGAGAGGATGTGAAATAACACAATAGAACGCTGCCTCATTGTTCTCATGCCATTGTTCACGTTCTACCGTTGTTCACCCAGTGCCTAAAATTTGGTGATTTCTAACTTTCAGTTGGCTCTTAGATCTCTCCCAGCAGCAGCTGAGCACTTAAATGTGCAATTTCGTCACAATGGGAAGTTCAAGCATTCCCACCCTTGTTTCTCTTCAATTGTGTAGGCATATGAGACCCTCAAAGTAAATGCAATGGTGTCACATTTTCCATCAATGAAATGAAGTAAAATTAGATATAATTCTAGTTTATTCAAAATACTGCGAATTTTATACTTTAAATTTTCAGGAAATACCACTTACATAATGTTCTCAGATGACCTTTTTTCAGCCCAGGAAGAAAAAAGGAGAAATATGGTTACAGGTCAAGTAACTTTGTCAAAAGTCCATGGTACAGTAGGAGAAAAGTACACAGAATTTATTGGTGCTTCGGAAAGACACTGAATAAGGGTCAGCTTCTAAAGAGAAATCCCTTGAGGCAGAAAGAAGTGAAAATTTACTCATGTTCATACAAGCAGAAAAGTTCTAACAGGACTTGAACCCATGTCCTGTTATGCTTAAAGACACCATATCCTTTGTACACTACCTCCCTTTGAGACTTTTTTGGTCTAACCTGGGCTTTGGTAGTTTTAGTAAATATGCATTAAAAGTCATGCTGTTCTCCGTGTTTACAAGGGTATGGGGTGGGATGTTATTCTTAATAGCCCTGCCATGGGGTCCTTGGAGTAGCTATTTAGTGTCGGTGAAATCGAAGCCTCTTCTACTATGCTGCTGTAAACGTTTGGAAGTTCTTCTGGGTGCATATGTGGATGACTTCATGCTTGGAAAAGTACTCAATTGTCAGCTGTTCATATCAATTTTGAATACAGCCAGTGGAGCCGGAATCCTCGTCACCATAAGCTGTGTGCGTTACAGATCGGGTTAATTTATTCAGAAGTAATAAGAGGTGAGGAGTTCCTGGGTGCCTTGGTTTTCCTGGGATGAGAAAAAGGGCATGGAAAGGCATTGCAGTCGCATACATCTTCTCACATACAACGCTGACCTCCAAGTGGGAGCTCTGTGTACTGCAAAACCTCCGCGCCTTGGGAACTTCGGGGTAAACATTAAAGGACATCCTCACCTCACCCTCCTGGCTACTGCTGGACATTGGCTCACCGACGACTGAGCCAGCAGTTGAGTGTTTAGCAGGCTGTGACGACTTTGCACGAAATATGAAAATTTATTGCCAGCTCGCCACAGCAGCGCCCGCCGCGCCTGCTTTCTGCTCCTTCCCATCCCTCCCACACCATCTGACAGCCAAACCCCTGCTCCACCCCCGCGTTTCCCTCCCCCTCCCCGTCCCCATCCCCATCCCCGCGGAGAACTGCTGGTCCAAACTGTCACGGAGTCCTACCCAGCGTTTGTTTCCAGAGCGCAAGATTTTTGCCTCGTTGGCTTGTTTAAATGTCCCCCCCCCCCCAGTCACCGCGAGCGCTTTCTGCTGATGACCTTGTCGACGGGGTGGAAGGGGGGTCGGTTTGGAGTGCTACAGAAGTGAAGCCCCCCTCCCCCGCCCCCCCCCAAAAAAAAATAAAAGTCTGTACTCTGTGGTGGGGAGGAGAAAGGGGACACAAGGGGAAGAGAGCGGAGAGGAGAGGAGGAGAGGAGCGGAGAGGAGAGGAGAGGCAGAGGAAGGAGAGGCAGAGGAAGGAGGGGAGGCCCAGGGAGCCGAGCCGAGCATCAGGCAGACAGGCGCCGCCAGCCAATCAGAGGCGCGCTCGGGAGCTGCAGAGACCCAGCCTGGGAGCCGGGGCTGGAGGTGCGCGGAGCCGGCGCGGGGCTGGGGGACCGCAAGCAGCCGTGCCGGGCTCCGGCAAAGTACCCGCCTCTGCTTCTCACGAATGAAGTTCCTTTCCACCAGTTAGGGCAAGTCAGCTAAGGTAAGGCTTCGATCCTTCACACTTTACATTCTGTCTTGACATCATATATATATACATATACATTACATATTTTATATATATATGTGATGCTTCACCCAGTTGGGAGTCTAAAGCGTGTTGGTGAAATCTTCCTCTCGATGGGTTTCTCAGGATGGAGAGCCAAGGAGAAAGTTGCAGCATGTGAGGGCAGCCTTACCGCGGGTGGAAATGAGTATTTTCTTATGCAGGAATGTCGCTGTAGAGCCTGTTCCATGTGGGTCTCCCGGTCCAGCCCGGTCCGTGCGGATGGGGCTCTGTGGCTGTGCTCTCTCGCCCGCTGTGCCCCTTTACGAAGTTGGAAGGGTCCTCCGCCAGGGCACGTCTGAATACCGCTGGCAGAGGAATAAGTGACATGGGTGGCTGTCTGTAAAAGCGAGGGCCATTGGAATAGAATTTTTTTCATGTTGCCTTTTAATTATTGTCTTTCCAGTATCCTCTAAAATTGCGAGATATCTGGTCATTGAAACTGCAGCAGACAAACAAGCCTCTCTTCTGAATTCTTCTTTTCTGTCATCCTTCTATTTTTTTTTTAATTTTAATTTTCAAAATGGCTTTCAAAAATGTTTATTTAGCCCCCGAATGAAACTTTTGTGTTCATCAAAGGGCGCCTTAAATAGTACATGGCAGGAAGTACATAGGCTCCTGGTATAAGGAAGACACTCTCTTTAGTGTATGTCTCTATGTTGCTTAGCTCAAATTCATAGCCTTTGCTTAACTTAGTAAACCTGATTTGCTTGTGTGGAAATAACTATAATTTTATCTTAGTTTTCACTAGATTACAATCATGTCTATGCATGAGCTTGTGTGTATATGTGTGTGTGTGTGTGTGTGTGTGTGTGTGTGTGTAGATATGGGTCTAGGAAATGCTCTCATATGTAACAGGTGAAAACAGAATTTTATTAAGGTTATTAGAATATCTTTTTAATTCTCTTGCTTTTAATGAGCTTTCTGTTTATTCAAGAAGAAGTGTACTTTGTGCCCCCCACCCCCAACACAGACAAATTTGAAATGGAGAAAATAAAGTAAAATCTCTGAACCAAAATGATTTCAGTCTTTGGTTTGCTATGTGATAGCATCACTTCTCTAAGCCTAGAGACAGGTCAGAGGAAGATTCTTTTAGGTAGTCAGAAAATATAAATGCAGGCTCTGCCGGTGGGGGATTTCCAACCTTTATTTTCCATTTTGGCATCACCCACCAGTTTTACAAACAGGGTGCTTTCCTCTTGCAGGGACTTCCCTACTCTACTTTCTCCCAGTGGTCTCATCAGAGAACCTATGCAATTCTAGATCCAGAGTTAAGCCTGGACTAGATCTTGTAAGCTCCTTGCAGGCTGTGTGAAGAAGGAGGTAGTGCAGAAGTGCAGAAGAGAACCTCATTCTGTAGCATTCTGCCTCCAACCTCAACCATCATTGCTGCTTCTTTAAGTGTATTTTATTTTATTTTTTTTTAGAATTTAAATCCATATTTGCTGATTACAAATGAACCTAATGCAGGTCATCCAACTTCTGTCACCCCTGAAGGCATTCATTTAATGGGCTTTGGTTAATAATTACTGTATACATCATAGTTCAGATGCTTTTCCATGGAGAGTGCTAACTTAAGTAAACAAACAGAAAATGATTCTAATAGCCAATATTGATTGCCTATTTGACAATGTGGAGAGGTAGAAAATGAGGATAAGCTATTTCAGAGGCAACAGAAATGCCCAGCAGCTGATAATCCAATAGTGGAGGAGAATATGAGTGTAGTGAGAAAGTGACAGAAAACTCTAGCTGTTCCTCTAGCCATTTATTGCTGAATATAATTGCCTATAGAAGTTGCTGGCATTGCAATGACATCAAGCATTTAGATCTTTAGTATATATTGCATGATGGAAGTCATTATCATTATTATTCCTTGTGGTTCTTACAAAAATGGATACAGAGGAATGATGAATGTGAATGGTCACTTAGATTGACTTTAAAAAAATTAGGTGAGGAGTGCTATATATGCTAAATATAAAGTGATTTTTCACTGGTGATATGAGTAGGGTTAGTATGCTTTGCATATTTTTGTGGTTTGCTGAATAAAAAACACATGTTTACAATTGTGTGTGTCCCACCTGTCCTATGCTTGGCTGCTAGTAGCTAAGCAATGGAATTGTTGCTTCCATATTTAAAACCCTCTTAAATTGAGCTCGAATGTAAATGGGCAAGCACACTGCCACACTTTTACAGTAAAAACTATTGACCTCATTGACCAAAGAACACTAACTTTTCCTAGACCTGTAATTGATATTATGTAGTGTGGGGAAGAGGGCAGACACTAAGCAATTAAATACTGCATGGAGATATTTATTTTTTTAAATGAGTACAATACTTCAAACTTTTAAATTTGCTTAATAATGTACCTTGCTTGAAATTGCATTGTATGAGTTTTAGAAATCTATAGTTTAGATTAAGACTTCTGAACTTCTGCAATTGATACTTTGGACTTCAGCTTTCTCCCAGGCCAGGGGTCAGGGGGTGTTGTCCTGGGCATGCTTATTTTCCTAGGAGTTTCTATGTTCTCTACTCATATGATGATAGGAGAAGCTCTTTGATATTCTGACAATCAAAAATATCTCCAAGCAACTTGAGCTTTTCCCTGGAGTGTGGTGAATTATACCCTTCTCCTACAGAGAACAACTGCAGTAAAGAGCAGGAAAGGTCATATGCTGATGGGAGTCATGAGCATGCTGGTTAAGTGGGCCACTGCCCATGAGCATTGCAGTTAGTGTGCTTCAGTGATAACCTCTGTCTTTTGCTTTGATAATGAATGTATTTCAGTTTGTAGGTTCCCATTAGGCTCCTGGCATATTGCTGTGGAGCTCTATTATGATATTAATCATCAATATCATATTGGGAGTATCTTATCACAGGCTAATGGAGAGGAGGACAGGGAATGAATACAGAGGATGAACATTACAGAAGTTGAGTTTAAGGTAAATTAAATTTCTGTTAGATTTTTTGTGATAAACTATTAATATAAGTAATATATAAATAAGTGCCATTGATTTTGTTTTACATTTTTATTATTTGAGGATACAATATTCATTGTACTAATTATGCATGCCTAGGGTAATTTTTTAGCATTAAAACTGCTAAAAGCAAGGAATAACATTAAAAAACAGTTAGTAAATGGTCCTGTTGTGTAACACAATGGGAACTCATTGAGGGAAGTTTTTGAAAACATATAGGGACATGGCTCCTGACCCAGGTCACTATGTCTTGGATGACTTTTCTTCAGGCCATTTTCCTTACCTGCAACTGGACATTATGATCAAGTGTATAAAACAACCACAGAAAGTGATATAATTAAGTATATTTCTAAGGACCTGTGCCTATGTTGTTAAATTATCATATCATATTTTATATCTTTGGTGATTCATTTGATGAAAGTTGATTTAGCTTGCTACTTTTAAACTACTGTATGCTGGACTTAGATCATCTGGAAGAAAGATATATAGCATCTCTTAAGAGATGTTTCATGAAGAGTTTTCAATATGAAACCCATAACTTAAAAAATTGGGTTACACATTTTCCTTCTTCAATATTATCCACAGTTGGTAAAATATGTTACTTAAAATTCACCCTTAAGCAATAAATGTCATTGTTAACATGTTTAGACTTTCAATGGTATGAATGTAGATAAAATTATTTAGATATCCAAATATAATTATATATGTAAATATAAATTTAAATTAAAAGATACATGCATTGATATAGTAAGATAAATAGATGAAACCAGTAAAATTTTATGACAGTGTGAGAAACTAATATCATGGCCTATTTTTCTTCTCTATGATTACATAGAGAATTTGTGATTGCTTTACAAGATGCCACTATCCCAATCTGAACATGCATCATTCTTGACTTTTGTTAAATCATTCATATATATATATATTAATATATATGTATATATATATGAATATGTATGCATGTATATGTATATATATATATATATTGCATTTTTTTATTTTTCAAATTGGTAGTTATGCCTGCTATATTTATTATTATTACATCATGATTTATGTATAGTATGCCATAAATATACTAACACAAAGTTAAACAATCCATATTAACACATTAACATATTTTTTAAAATTATTTTTATTTATTCATTTGAGAGCGACAGACAGAGAGAGAAAGAGGCAGAGAGAGAGAGAGAATGGGCACGTCAGGGCCACCAGCCACTGCAAACGAACTCCAGATGCGTGTGCCCCCTTGTGCATCTGGCTAACGTGGGTCCTGGGGAATCAAGCCTTGAACCGGCGTCTTAGGCTTCACAGACAAGCACTTAACCGCTAAGCCACTTCTCCAGCCCAACATATTAACATATTTTATGACTATTAGAGAAAGGAGCAGTGGAATTAAATGAGCTAGGATGACTTTTCATAGTAATAAAACTTTGGCTAGGTGCACAAATATTATGTGAAAACATTCCCAGGAAAATAGAGAGGCCAAGTAGAAGCAGGTATATGATGATTACTAGTTCAACTGAATCTTAACATGCCCAGATGTCACTGCTCTGAATAATCAGGGTTCTAGCATGTAGATTGCTACACGGATAGACAATGTTAATGTATGAAGTTTCTTGGTTGAAAGAGGAAAGGGAATGATGATGATGTTTGATTTCACAAAGTAGTCAGTCAAATGGCTAAGTAAAACAAACATTTCATTTATCGAAGTTTATTTCAGTTCTAGGATCATGTTTTCTTCAAGACCATATTTATACTGTATACAGAACTAAAAAAGAAAAGAAAACAAAAGGACCCAAGTTTTAGAGAATCCTTTTGTAGAGAATAATTCAGCAACCATTGCTATTCATATATGTACTTTGGTAAATACATACATCCTCAAATGTCCTTATTTGGAGAATTGAAAATATCATTTTGGGGCTAGAGAGATGGCTTAGCGGTTAAGCGCTTGCCTGTGAAGCATAAGAACCAAAGTTCGAGGCTTGATTCTCCAGGGCCCACTTTAGCCAGATACACAAGGGGGCTCATACATCTGGAGTTCATTTGCAGTGGCCGGAGGCCCTGGTGTGCCCATTCTCTCTCTCTCTCTCTACCTGCATCTTTCTCTCTCACTGTCCATCGCTTTCAAATAAATAAATAAAAGTATACAAAAAAAATATCATTATGTATGTTTGTGTTTATGTGTTTGTGTGTTCAAAATACACGTGATGCACATAGGCTACTACGAGTGTGGGTGTACGTGAATGACAGGGAACATGTGGAATCAGAGGAGATCCCAGCATCAATTCAGGTCTTCCTCCTAAGGAACAGTCTCGTGTTGATTGTCACTGCGTAGGCCAAACTAGAGGGCCTGGGAGTTTCTGGGGATTCTTGTTTCAACCCTCCTACTGTACTGCAGGAGCACCGGGCATTTGGGGGCCCATACTCAGGTCATCATGCGTGCGCGACATCCACTGTCTCACCTCCCTAGCCTAATATAGAGCCTTCTCAATAGATCGGACTTGGCAGCTGGAGAGGTGACTCAGCTGTGAGAGGCACCTGCTGGCAAACGTGAAAGACTGGGCTCAATTCTCCAGTACCCACATACCACATAAAGACAGATACACAAACTTGCACATATGTCTGGTGTGCATCTGCAGAGGTACTAGGCTCTGGCACGCCCATTCTCATTCTCCCTTTCTCTATCTCTCTACTTGCAAATAAGTAAATAAAATTAGAATAAAAAAGGCTTGCACATGTCTCATATCTAACTGCATAATTATCAAAGATAGCTAAATTTACTAAATACAACTATATTTTTACTTGTCCATAGCATTTAAAATAAAATATCTATCAAAATTATACTGAGTCACTGATATATGAATAAAAAGAGTTGATATTTAAGTTAGTGAATGGGTATAAACAATTTTGAAACCCATAAGCATGGGCAAGATAAAATTAACATTTACATTTGTTATTGGCAGAAGTCAAAATTTAAAGTCAAGGCTTTAAAAACAATTTGCAATCCCTTGTCCAAGATCACAGTTAGATTATTTCATTTAAACTTGTGGAGCTTGACATGTTGTCTTACTCTGTATTCTAAGTACTCCAACTATAGCAAGTGGATTTCCATGAGTTCATGGCCATTTTGAACTTCATAGAGGTTTCTAAGACAGCCTAAAACAAAACAAAACAAAACAAAACAAGATCTCCAAACTCAAAAAACAGAACAAAACAAAAACCAAAACTTCTAAAAATAGATTGTTAGGAAGTAAGAACAGATGGAAAACAGAAAAGACATCCTCATGAGGATAAATTAATTCAATTTTTTGAATCAATATAGTAATTATTAATATGAAGAATCTGAAAATAATGTATTAAATTTGACATAATTTCATGTATGTTCTGACTTTAAAATATATCCATAAAAATTCATTTGGATAATAAATACATTGAGAAACTGTATAGATTATGTTATCTTTGCATTTAAAAAATATATATTTCACAATATTCCTTTATTTATTACAGAGAGGGGGGGCATGTCAGGGTCTCCTGCTGCTGCAAACAAACTCCAGACACATGTATCACTTTTGTATCTGGCTTTACATGGCTATTGGGCGATTAAATTAGGCTCTGGCAGGCTTTGTAAGCACCTGCCTATAACTGTTGAACCATCCCTCAGCCCTGTTTTCTTTACTTTTAAAGCATGTGTAATTAGTAGTTTTAGTTTCAGTAGAAGATATAATTCTTTAATTTTTTTTTGTTGTTTATTTATTTGAGAGCGACGGAGAGAGAGAGAGAGAGAGAGAGAGAGAGAGAGAGAGAGAGAGAATAGGCGCACCAGGGCCTCCAGCCACAGCAAACGAACTCCAGACACGTGCGCCCCTTTGTGCATCTGGCTAACGTGGGTCCTGGGGAATTGAGCCTCTAATTGGGGTCCTTAGGCTTCACAGGCAAGCGTTTAAGCACTAAGCCAAGAAGGTAGAATTTTAATGGGCAATGATAATATAGACAAAAGATATTTTGGCTTTACATCATGCTGCTTTATAAAAAAGTAAAGGTCTCCACTATTCATTTATGTGTTCATTCACTTGACTATGTACTCTTTCTGGTGCAGGCGTGGGGTGGTGGCAGGCACTTGTATGTGCTGATGTGCTCAGACACTAATGCCGAATGTCAGGCATACTTCCTCTGTCACTCATCAGCATATTTACATGAAACTGTCTCTGAATGCAGAGCTCCAGTTTGCCGGAGCCCTGGTTGTTCTTTGGCCTCAGTCCCCCATGGGACTATGATTATAGATATCCTTTCCAACCGTGCTCTGCTGTTTAGGTAAGCACTGGAGAATCAAACTCAGATGATCATTGGCACACTCTGGTCTTCCTACTTGAAGCATGCTCTCTAACCTGCTGAGCTATCTCTCCAGCTTTAATTTTGCTGCTTTTATGAAAAATCTTGTTGGTTGATTAGGTCTATTTAATTTAGAATATATGAGAAAGTCTTGTACTATTGAGATTGAAAAATAAACAAATTGTCAAAGACATCTTGTTTTTTTTTTCTATTTTGTGATTAAAATTCTACTTTGATAAGTTAGTTATAGTTTCAAAGACAAATCCAATTAAATATTAAGTTTTATTATATTAACTCTTAAAAATATAATTTTGAATTTATCAAAGAAGATTACAGTTTGTTAAGGGAAGAGTGATGATACAATGGTTGTAATGAGAATTTTATAATATGCATAAAATTGTGTTTATTCAGAAAAAGAAAAAAAAGTGAGATAGTGACCATATTTTTAGAGAAGATGGATAGTGGCTTGATATTTTACCCACTATGACTAGGAAGTCCACACATTGAAAATTTTTAATGAAACCTTGAAAGGACCAGACATGAATACTGTTGATATCTTTGGAACCATATACTGGGAAGGATAAGGCTTAGAGAGTCATTCAGGAGGAGAACATGGGCCTATTTGAATAATACATAAGACAGTAAACTAGAATCTGAAAACAGCTATGCAGAGTTAGTGATTACAAACCCAACATGCATGCAATGAAAACACTTACTAACACAACAGTGTTGAGGCATGAGGAAAACTCAGGCTGTGTGGACCATACCTAGGAATGAATTAAGGTCCTTGTGTAAAGGTTTCACTGGACATAGTACAACATGCCTCAAATTCTAAACCTCAGGAGACTGAAGGAAGAGGATTTCTATGAGTTTCAGACCAGCTTGGATGAAATATTGCAAAACAAACAAACTAAACCAACCAAAGAAAGAAAGAACAAGGCTTCTAGGAGTTAGCGTGCTTGCTTTTCTCCTGAGACGACTGAGCATGCCTCCACCTGCTGCCTCAGAAGGAAGAAGCAACAAGAGAAACCGCAACTTCACAGCCTCAATAACTGAGAGAAAATAAAGTTCTTCTCTTGCCCAACATGTCACAGTTGATTGCATCATAAAAATAAACTATAGAGTATAGAAGGTGATACTAGGAAACACCATGTTGACATTGCAGACACTGTTAGGAACTTAGATTTTCACCAGCAGAGTTGGGTGCCATTAGATGCTTCTGAGAAGAGAAGAAGTGATATTATCTGACATATCACTATAGACACTACACACTGTGCTGTAGTAAGATCCTAAAGTGTAATGGAGCAAGGGCAAAATCAGGTAGCTAGCTCAGTGACAGCCAAACCCAACATGAGTTCTGAAAAGAGATGATGGCACTTAGAAGCCAAATGATTGCAGTGGAGATGGGGGAAAAGGAGTTGTATTCTGTATATTGAAATATAGCTGTCAGGATTTGATGTTGAGTATATCCAAGTGATGGGGAGTTGGGGTACCTTGTAAAAGATTTTTTATTATGTCTTAAGCATGAATATATACTGCAAAAAATAATATATATATATATGTCTACAAATTTATATGCTGGAAACTTGATCACCAATAGACAACAACTAAGAGGCAGAGCTTTCAAAGTAGAATTTTCAGTAAAGGAATCTGCTCTCAGCACTTGATGAAGGCTGCTAACATTAACCTTTTGACACTTGCATCTCTCTTCTGCCCTCCTAGATTATGGAATGCAGCCAGGAAGCCCTTACCAGAATCTACATGTTCACCACATTTTCCAGCCCATAGGAGAGTGAAAAAAACTACATTTCTTCTCTGTGCCAGTTTTGAAGTCTTATGAATTCAGTTATAGAAATACAATATAGACCCAGACATTCATTAATGACACTTAACTTTCAGTTTAAAGAATTCACTGTCTTAACTTGAAATGAAACGCACAATTAAAAGTACTTTATTTGTAATACTTGCTTATTTATTCAAATATAGTTTCGACTATTATTTTATATGAAATGTGAATCTTATATCAGACAGAAATGTATTTTGGGGGACCCATGGTTGCTATGGAGCCCAAGTTAGCTTTAAGTTATAAACCTCTTGCCTCAATTCACATGAGTGATGGGATTACAGGCTTGTGCAACTATGTCCATATCTAGAGAGTTTCTTGATGTCAAAAATTACAGATGAAGACAAACATTTCTTTAATTTTCTGCCAGTTTTAATCTTTAATGTGGTTATTGTCTTCTAATGTATATAGTGGTTTTACATGATGAGCAATTTCTGGGTTGGGCTGGCAAATATACTTTATTTACCAATCCTATTAGAAATTTCATGTCAATCTAGAATTATTCTACAAATAATGATAAGGCATATATATGTGTATATATATATGTGTGTGTATATATGATATGAATAATTTCTCTTTTAATATTCTGATTAGGTAAATGTTTGTATTTGCCAGCCAATCAGTGATTGATGCCAGACCTTGAAATGCAGGTGAAACCATCAGAAGCTGAGATGTGAATTTGCAGTTTCAGCAGCAAATTCAAAACAGCTCCAGTTGTGAAAGTTACATTTATGCAAATATACATGAATACTATATTACAAGATTATTTCAGCGGGGCTTATAGCAATTAAAATAATCGTTCATATAACTGTTCTATGACACACTCACATGCACACTTCCCAACACCAACACCCCCCTCAGACACCATGGGGCATTGAAACCCACTTGGTCTTAATAGAACAGGTTCAAAAGCACCTTGGTGGACTATCTCTCATCAACAAGCTTCCCTCAAAATTGTTACTTGTTAGGCAAATTAGGCGGTGTAGCTTCTAAAAGTGAGTCACATGAGATAAGCTGTACAGGACTGCAACATCTATTGACAAAATGCCCCGCTGGCGTGTGACTTTGTTGAAAGCTAATACCACTATTCTGTAGTATTATACTGTATAACAGTGTAGGAGTCGATTGACCTTTGATTTCTTTGTTAAAATGTACCTTATAGCAATCAATTATTTTATATAAACTCTTTATGTAACTTACTGGTTTATGTAATTATATAAACAAAAATAAAGTAAAATGTACAGTAATAGTAAAATAAGCAAAAATTTTCCTTTCTCAGACTCGTACTATAGAAAATAATTATTTAATTTCAAACAATAGCATCAAAATGCAAATTATTATAGAATAAAATATATAGGTTGATATGTGGTATGAGTAACAAAAATGTTACATCAGAATAAGCATTCAACTATCTCTATAATTTGCTCATTTCACTGCTTTCTAAAGTAGTGAGTAGAATATTGTTTAAATTTCTCATAACACTGTGTGGAGATAAGTTATCTACTGTGTCAGCTTGAATGTCAGTCCGTATGCTTAATTCACAATATTTGAGACTATTCTTACAGAAATGTCACACAAACTTCAAGTGCACAAAATATAAATAACTAAAGCAAGACAAACCTGAAAAATACCTGAGTAATCGCAATGTAATTTAAATATTTAAAATACCCCTTGGGTATTGTTTATACACACTTAATTACCAAAGCTCTTGATAGTCTATGATTTTCAGAGTGGCTGTGTGACTCACAGTCCAGCAGAAAGGCCAATTCTACTACATAAGTGTCATAATATACACCAGTATTCCTTAATCTGGTTTATATGTAAACTTATAAGCAGTAGGGAAATGTAAATTTCAACTTACGTAGTGTTTATCTGAATATTCCATTCAGAAAGGTGTGTTCTATTTATGAAAAGATGTGTGGGGCTGGAGAGTGGGTTCAGCAGTTAAGGAAGCTTTTGGGGTCACTAGCGAGATCTCTCAGTGGCCAGGACCTTTGCCTGCAAAGCCTAATGGCCCGAGTCCAATTCCTCAGAATCACTAAGTAAAACCAGATACAAAAAGTGGAGCAGGTGTATGGAGTTTGCAGACACTAGAAGACCCATGGATGCCCATTATCGCTCTCTCTCTCTCTCTCTCTCTCTCTCTCTCTCTCTCTCTCTCTCTCTCCCTCTCTCTCTCTCTCTCTCTCTCTCTCTTCCTCTGTCTCATTGTTGTGCACTCCTTTAATACCAGCACTTAGGAGGCTGACATAATAGGATTTTTGTGAGTTCAGGGCCACCCTGAGACTAAGTAGTAAATTCCAGTTTAGGTTGGGCTAGAGCAAGATCCTATCTCAAGAAAGAATAAACAAAAGAAAGAAAAGAAAGAAAAGAAAAAAAGAAAACGATTGCAAGAAGTAGAAGCTTCTTTTGCAAAGCTTTATGGCCTAGGTTCAATTCCCCAGCACTCATGTAAATCCAGATGCACAGAGTGGCACATGCATCTGGCATACATTGATAGTGGCAGGAAGTTCTGGCCTGCACATACTCTCTCTCTCTCTCTCTCTCTCTGTGTGTGTGTGTGTTTCACTTTCTATCTCTCTCAGACACTCAAATAAATAAATAAATATTCAAAAACAATGTCTCAATGAGTCAAGAGTTTGAGGAGAAACTTCTGGCAAGTACAGAACCGAAAGGATGCACCAACTTGTGAAGACTACATCAGTGTCTGTCTCCAAATACCAACTGCAGGTCTCTAGTGGCAGGCCAATCACCAGTCGGTGTGCATTTGCACTGTTCTCACACATGCTTTGCTTTTCTGACTTTTTGTTTTTATTAAATTCTTAATTAACAAGCACTCATTGAAACAAGAAAAATGATTCAAAAACTGCTCTTGCAATCTTTCTTGTGGTGCTTCAAATGTCTATCCACATGGAAAAGTCACAGGCAGACCACAGTAAGGATTGTATCCAAGTCCAGCTTGGTGAGCTAGGTTTTTTTTATTATTATTATTATTTATTTGTTGTTATTAATTAGTTTTGTACTCAGTGAATACAGTCAAGTTGGTACCATTGTTAGGCTCGTCCTTGTCCTACCCCCCACCCCCGGCCCCTCCTTGGCTGGAAGCTGGATGTCAGTCCCCAGACAGTCAGCGCATCTAGTGCCAGAGGGTGCTACATGGGCGACTGGAGGAAAATGACCAACATCTGTCCAAGCAGCTATTGGTCTAACCTACTTAGCAGCAAATAGCCTATCATGATGCTCATACATGTGCAATAGTGGCCCACAGCCATGGTGAGAAGCAACTGCTCTTGATTTAGCTAACTGATCCACTCAGTGGACCATGACCCATAGCTGGAGCTGGGAAACAAGTCAAAACTATATCCAAACATGAGCCTGCTCTCCATTATGAAGCTACCTCCAATCGTGGGCTATAAGAGGGCCTACACCTATTAAATTCTCTATAATTTTCATTTGTCAGGTGCTAACTTTACTCTCCATTGGGGAATCTGCTTCTCTTTTCAGAAAGACACAGACCCTAAGGAGAGAACCACCTCATCATACCTCAAATGTACCCCAGCTGAAACTAAGAATAACTGACGAAACAAACAAGGGTGCCATTTTCTTGGTGAACTAATGGTTTTAATGGGGTTTCACTAATATATGTGACTCAAAGGCATCTGTACTCCTGCATAAAGATGGTCATGCCCATCACAGCAATCAGCTATATTCCAATTTAATAATCTCCTTTATCTTCTCCTACACTCTCTACTTAGCTGGAAGTTCCACATCTTGGTAAACTATTCTCCAATTTACATATTTTATACAACTCTAAAACATACATATGTAAACATAGGTACATAATATATGTATATACAATTGATTCGACTTTTTTTAAAAAATGAGATTTTTTTAATTACTCTGCTAGAAATATATTTTATGTAATATCAGATGATCATCATCGCAAGCTAATTATTTTAAAAGTATATGTTTTCATTATCATTTTTTTCATATCGGTATATAATGTATTTTGATCTAATCCCCACAGTTATCCCGTAATCATCTATCTTACTTCCATATGGGCCTTTTGTTTTACCCACTGAGCTAAATAAGGGTGGCTTGCCAGATCTTGGGTTGATGGTTAGTTAATGTCACATGGGGAATGTGACTGTGGCTACTCCACTGACGTACCCAATTCTCCTCTCTTAGCAGCCATCAGTGGCCGTTAGCTACTGTGTGTGGGGGGGTGTTCTAATTTATCCTTCATGATCAGAAGCAGTGCATTGACAGGCTCAGGCTTGTGCACTAGACCCTAGCTGCTGTGAGGTCATGAGTGCACAGGCCACTGTCCTTAAGAAGAGAGCATCGCCCAGCCCTCCTCTACATCCTCTCACTCTTACAAGCCCTCTGCCCTCGCTTTTACAAGGATCCCTGAGCCTTAGAGAGGGTGGTTTATTTATTCTAGTTTTGCCTATTTTCTCCTTTAGAACATTTCAACCCATTTATGTCTTATGCCAACATCTCTCTAGTCCTGTCTTTCACTATGTATGATTTATCTTTTCTGTTTTCAATTTTATATATGATGGTTTACTGAGTTTGTATTTCTTCCCTTTTCCATATTGGATTCTACCACTCTTTCCCTCTGTGATGCTTTTTTTTTTTTGTTTGTTTGTTTCTTCTTCTCCAGATTAATTCTACCCTACAGGACTTTGAAAGGATACAGTTGGACACTCATTGCATGCGTTCTTTTGAAGCCAATCAGTAGTGATAGTCTATAATGACAGTCTGAAATCTTGCAGATGACAATTATTGATTAGTCATTCTTCATGATCATTTAGGTCATAATTATGATTATGACAACATGTCAATTCTGTAAATTACTGAAGCATCAAATCTTAATAAATATGTGTGCATACACACAGAGACAAGTGGTAGAGAGAGAAGGGGAAAACACATATATTTTCTTGATATTTTTATCATTATATTTATGGCTAAGTCTGTGAGTTCTGGTGTTTACTATTGTACTATAGACCATTTTATGAGGGGTGGTCATTGTAATAAAGTGGATTCAAAGTCTTTTGCTTCAGTGTATTTTAACAAAGTTTATGGAAGTTTCCTTAAGCAAAATTAACTTTGAGCCATGTACTCACTTAAGGAAGCAAAAATAAAATAGGCTTGAGTTAAGGAAATTCAGTTTCCCTTGAGTATCCACACTGCAATCACAGGTGCAGGTTCACTCTTAAGATCAGCTGCACCCCAAGCTTGCAAAGCCTCTTGTGCTGGCTGGCACGAGAAGTGTGCATCAGTCAGCAATAGTTTGTTTTTCTGAGGAAGTGTCTCAGGCTTGTTTCATGTGTGTGCAGAAAGATATTTTTTAACACTTAAATTTGGCATTAGCATCCTGGAAGTGCTGACTCCACAGAGTGTAAAATTGAGGCTTTCAGACAGAAGTAAAAGAGGACACCCTGTCAGCATGCTGAGAATGATGCCTGTTCTTTTGCTGTAAAAAAATGCCAAGCATCTAATGTGAAAAAGAAACACATTAACTCAATGAAAAGGCTGAATTGCTTCAATCAATAGACTCTATAAGAAATGTTTATTCTTAGAAAATAAAGTTTTTGTCCCTAATACCTAAACAACCACAAGAAACATTTTTTGCAAATATTTGATTTTTCTAAAAGACATAAAATATTTAAAGTAAGAATTGCTCCAATTGTCTTTAATTGTTATTGATCCCTCTTCTCTGTCTAAAGGCTTAGACTAGAGTGTATACAGTTGAAAATACATTCAGTAGCTTATCATTACACACATTTCTCTTATGAATGGCACAACTTTGTTTTCTTCATTAATTTGTCAACTACTTACCCTAAATTTTGTTCTGACTTAGTTTTATAGTTACACAGTAGTATTGGCTAACATTGTCTTGTGTTTGCAGTCAGTCTTGCAGCTGCCTGTTTTCCAGATTCTCTGTATGTTCACATTTTTCTTTTATTGTGTGTGTACAGGTCAGGATGGGACTCATAGCTTCACTTTGTATAATACTAAACCAAAGTCATAAAAATCTATAGACATGAACAAATAGCACATCCTCACTGACTGGGTCAGAATGTAAGGTCCCCTAACTTCTTCCATTTTTCAAGCCTATCTATCCAACACCCCTGAATGTTGCTGGTGATCTTGTCTCACAGTCTAATTACAACTTCTATGAAGTCAATGAGGCAGTCATATTCATCCAAACTGCATGGCCTGCTTGCCCATCGACATTTCTTTCTCTGCTCAGTTGACAATGAAGAACCCTGTTACTCTGCACCCATTTTCCACCCCTGCACTCTTACCTTCTCTAGCCCTTCTCCTTAATTAGCTTCATCTTCAAATTTTTCCTGTGTAGCTTCCATTTGTAAGCATACCCCACTGTTTATGTTATCTGAGGGTTGGGAAGTTTGAGGAAGGAAATAGAGGGGTGAATGACAGCAAAACATATATAACAGAATATTACAATAAAGCCTATTGTTTTGTATCCTAACTAAAATAGTAATAATAAAATAATAAATAATATGATGATTTAGAAGAAAGTGAAGATAAAGAAAAGACAGGAAAAATAAAACAAAAATATACACGAGGAACCCCACCACCCATCCCCTCATCTCAGATTTAATGTGTTTCCCTAGTAAAAGAAGCTGTCATGTGTCAAAGGCTCCTTTACCACTTAACCATTATATCACTATTGAGCCAATGCAGCATTCCCATAAAAATACATGTAAGATATGCTCATAATATTATCTTGACTTTTAAGAAGTACACCTGTATGATCCGTATGAGCTCTTCCGCAATAGTTTGCTGGTATGTGCTGAAAACTGCACTTCTCAAAGCGTTTTATACCATGTAGTAGAAACTTCTCGACAGTAGGAAGCAGTTGTCTTTGCAGAGGTCACAGGGATGGCAGTAGGAGAGTCCTTTACCCCGAATCTCTTTCCTTTGAGCTGGATGTTGAGCTTGAGGCCAGCCTCAGGCCGTGACACAAACCTCCCTTTAGTGGTGGAGAGGGGTGGAGTCTCCTCTTCTCTGTTTGCTTCATTGCAGAGGATTTGACGTCTATTGCTTTGTCATGCTTTGAACCGTTGACTCTTCTTTAACTTTATCCTACTTGCACTCACTAAGATACACCACCAGGGATTTATTAATTATGGGAAGCCTTCCCCAGCACAGTTCAAGTTTTTAGTCCTGTTGTCTAAAATGTCCTTCTTTCATACTCTTACATTCATCCATGAGCAATAGCTTTGGGAAACTTATAAACTGTATTTTGAATAACATTCTGCATTTGACTCATATTGCTATACCAAGATATTTACTTGTGAATGATATTCTGGGTACTTGCCAGTATCCTAAAGAATATTTCCTATACATGTTAAATATCATCTATAGTTATTAACAAGTTGATCCTCACTGAAAGTCCTAACTGGGCTCTTCACAACAATACTTAAAATGCTGAAATTTGTCTCGGGTCAGAGAAAGTCACCTTTTAAACATGGCAATATATAACTCCTGGATTAAAATTTATTTTTAAAATTTATTTTATGAGCATTAGTGTGCCAGGGCCTCAAGCAACTGGAATCGAACTCCAGACATGTGCACCCCCTTGTTCCCACGTGCAACCTTGTGAACTTGTATCACCTGATGTGTCTGGCTTAACTGGGACCTGGAGTGCTGAACATGGGTTCTTAGGCTTTACAAGCAAGCACCTTAACCACTATACCATCTCTCCAGCCCTTAAACTTTATTTTTAAGCACCACACTTTCTTGAAATAAACAAATATTATACTTTTTATTGTCTCCATGAAAATATATGCTATGTCTTATCCATAATTCATTTTGTAGAGCTAATTTGACAGTATATATTACTATGAAATTTAGACTTATTAAAATATTTTTCTAGATATTATTTATTTATTTGTTTGTTTGTTTATAAGAGAAAGAGAGAGAAAGAGAGAGAACGGGTGCTCTGTAGAGCCTCTAGCCACTTCAAGTGAGCGCCATAGGCATATGTCACCTTGTGCATGTGGGTTTATGTGGGTACAATAGAATCAAATCTAGATTGTTAGGATCTGCATGCCAGCCCTTTAACTACTAAGCCATTTGTACAGCCCCAACAAATAGGTTTGATGGTTTCTAATATGAATACTTGTGCCTACACTGTTGTTATATAGTTTTCTATCAGTAAAAAGTTTAGACACTAAAGGGAAATGATGAAATTGCATATTTTAAATATAGAGTGTCATTTGAACCCTTATCTTCTTGTTTCTTCTAGCCCATTCCTCATCTTTCATTCAATAGTATCAATAGCAGTATGGCTACTTTTAAATTGGATTTCTAAAATTAAAATTGAACATTATTTTCCAATCTACTAATCTCTTTGGTAATGAATAATTTCAGACAGAACTCTTATGTGTTACAACTACTCTTAATTTCATATCCTCAGTGTCTCCACATGGAGACAACCAATTAATAACATTCACCTGTGTTCTAGTACTTTTCTTGAATTTTTCCCATTAATCCCTATTTACTATATTCCACTTAGAACATCAAGGAGGATGGATATTTAGAGGTATATTCCCACAGGCTCATAGGATGCACTAAGGACCATTTTGCATGGTTGGTTCCAAATTTATATTTGAATTTTATATTTATTTATTCAGGAAGTATTGTTTCATGAAAAAATATATATCCTGGTGTGTGGCTGGCCTAAGGACTACTGATAATCTGGCCACTGGACTCCTAGCATTTGCAGGAGAGCCTTGTACCTAGTCCAAGACATGCTGCAGTTTTCCCATTTCATTTCCCCTGTGCTGGGAATCAGCATGACAAGGTACCAAGGCCCTTCCCATGCACCTGCTGTATCATGAAGGGAAGCACGTTTGTCATTTACATCACGAGGTTTCTTGAACTCAACAAGGAGCATAAATATTGATGTAGATTAGAGTTTGATGTAACTTTATCCTTAGACTATTCGTGG
Source organism: Jaculus jaculus (assembly GCF_020740685.1). Classification (NCBI taxonomy): domain Eukaryota; kingdom Metazoa; phylum Chordata; class Mammalia; order Rodentia; family Dipodidae; genus Jaculus; species Jaculus jaculus. The sequence continues at coordinate 83,892,228 of NC_059114.1, forward strand.
GCGTTAATCCTTCTCAGAGATGTTCACACTTCAACTCTTCTTGTTTTTAGTTGCCATGCATAATTCATGTAAGAGTTGCAAGAACAGAAATCTGTGAAGTAAGTTTCTCAGTAGAGATGGAAATACATTGATCTGACCTATTTATAAAATTATATATCCATGTGGCTATTTTTAGATTTATTATTCTGCTTAATTAGGTTCTATTTCTGCCTAATAAGTGTTGGTGGTTCTTTGGGAGACAAAGTTTGTTTCATAGTTCTGTAGAGTGCTGAAATAGCCTTTGGATTTTTTTTTTTCATTTTATATCACAGATCACCTGTTTTCTGTTAGCCCTTCACTGGTCATTTTCAAAAACCAGCAGAGGAAAATGTGTGATTTATATTAAATATTACTAAGTTTGAAAATGGTAGTTATAGAAGAATAATTTCATATTATTGTAATGAATTTATATCTATTATATCAGTTTATATGTTCATAGCTTATATTGTATATGAAAGGATATAAATAATTAATTGTATGTGATTGTATCTTAGTAAGAGGTATATGTGTAAATTAGAAATGTATACTTAAGTATTTCCTATGTTTGTGTCTTAGACACATGTAAAAGTATAAAACATCACCATATATTTTGCTTTCCTTAAGGTAAGCTTAAGTAGTTGTGTACTTTGCAGCCAAGTATTGTCAAAGAGTTTCTGTTTAAGTATATGGTTTTTTAAAATATATTGCCTAATAAAATAAGTGTAGTAATAGGGAACATATTTATCTCTTAAAGATAGTGATTAATAAATGTAGGGATATGTTGTTCTTGTTCAAAAATTAGAAACAAATTATTATTTTTTTTTCAAACTTCACTGGTCTTGTACTGGCAATTATTCTCTTGTTTTAGCTTTCTGAGTTTGCAGATCACCATGTATTGCCCAAATTTTTAGATTACAACCTTTACAAATAAATCATAATACATAGAAAAGACTATTCAATTTTGAAAGTAAACAAATTTTAACTATGTAATATATAGTTTATAAGTAGGAATGTATGGAAGTGTTATTTAAGGTTTGTTCCAAATAGATTTCTAAATTACCCAGATGTTTTTAAATTAAGGATAAAAATATCTATTTCTACTGATATTTTTATTTTTCTCCTTATTTGACTAAAACTTGGATTTAAAGAATTATTTTTTCTTTACAATTACACTTAAGTTATATAAATAAAATACATGATCATTTTTCAACCTTTTCATCATAAAACTGCTTCTGATTCAATGACTCACAATTTCATATTTTGGGAAGATAGAAGGCATTATCCCTTAGTGTACATATCTTAATTGTTTTCCATAACCTTAGTTTATTGTGATGTAATGTTTCCTAGTATCTGTATTTGCAGCAAGCATATTTTCTTAGTGAGAAGCTGAATTGCTGGATGAATGGATTGACAATCCTGAAGGGTGATGGCTTGGTCTACATTTTTTTTCAGGGACCTATTATTTATTATTTACCCTGTTATTTATTGTTTACCCTGGTCATCCCTAAATTGCTTTTCATTCTTTCATTCACTTTGATTTTGTTGTCTATACCATTCAATTCATTAGCAACTGAAAATACTCATCAGATGATATAATGATATAGAGTTACTGTTTCCTTTTCTTCAAGCTTGTTTGGCCAACCCACAATTTTTTTTATTTTAAATCAGAAACTGGACTTCCTACTTTAACCATCGTCTTAGCATAGTTTAAATCATAATAAATAAACATAAGTGTGTATTATAATAAATTCACACAGAATAATTGCAGAGAATATTTAAATTAATAATCTGACTTCTTTTATGGAAAACTCTTTTAAAAGTAACTATTTATTTTGTGCTAACTTTATTTTGTTACTTTCTTATAATGATACAATAAATTTCCCTATTCTTTTCTTTTCTAACATCTCTTGACACTTTAAAAATGGTAAGTGGCAGCTCAATGTCACCCAAGGGTCACTTTTTGTGCAGCCATATAATTAATAAATCGTCCAGAATTCTTCCCTTTCAGATGTTACTGCTCTTTTTAACAGCTGCTTTTTTTGGGGGGGGGAGAGAATTTTGAAAATAAAATATAGAATTAAAGAGACATATATGCATGTATGTTAAATGCACATACACATTCTTATTCTGTTGTTCTGATATACCTCAAAATTATCATCTTGGTTTCACCTTTTTTGTTCTGTGTTTGCTGTAAAGAAATTCTTGGTTATTTTGTTGTTCCAACATACATACATACATACATACATACATATATATATATATATATATATATATGTATATATATGTATATATATATGTGTGTATATATATATATATATAAATTTTGTGTTTATTTTATTTATTTGAGAGTGACAGAGAGAGAAAGAGGCAGATAGAGAGAAAGAGACAGAGAATGGGCATGCCAGGGCCTCCAGCCACTGCAAACGAACTCCAGACACATGCACCCACTTGTGCATCTGGCTAACGTGGGTCCTGGGGAATTGAGCCTCGAACCGGGGTCCTTAGGCTTCACAGGCAAGCACTTAACCACTAAGCCATCTCTCCAGCCCTGTTCCAACATATTTATACAACAGTAATATGTTTATGATAAATCTCCTAAGGTTATTAGTAGCTTTGCTGAGTTATCTCCAATGTATCTGCCTAATTGTGAATATTATTGCAGGGTTCTCAATATGGAATTTGTCATAGTTTAAACTTGCAGGTTTATGCTTATCTTTCTGTCTCAAATATCCTTTTGCACACATTTAACACTAAATATTAATTATTTATCTTTTACTCACAGTGCTAAAGCTGGCATCTTTAAAAATCAAAGCAAATACCAGTCTTTTTTACTTTTCTAACTTTTTTGTTTGTTTTTATGAGGTAGGTTCTCAATCTAGCCCAGGCTGGCCTGGAATTCACGGCGAAGTCTCAGGGTGGCTTTGACCTCATGGTGATCTCCCACCTCTGCCACCCGAATGCTGGGTTGAAAGGCATGAGCCACCATGCCTGGCTTAATTTGCTATTTCTTACCTGAATGGAACACTGAAATAAAAGTGATTATGTCAACAAAAACCTAAACAACAAAAATCATAATAATAGCATTTTTAACTCATAAATGATCAAGATACTAAATTTGTGTAGTAGTTTTGAGCATTTAGGTATTATGCATAAGAATGCAAAAATTGTGGTAGATTCAAGTTCTATAAATTTATTTGTTGTAGTCTAAAATGAATACTATAAAATATATAACTACAATTTCAGTAGTTTGCTTTTGAACTTTCTTTTAAAGTTTTTTTTTTTTAATTCCTTATTCAAGAAACAAAACCCTAAATTTACTGTAATACTAGCTTGATCAAATTCAGTTGCATTGAAATCCTCTATCTTCAAAATACACATAGCACACATGCAAAAAAAAAAAATGTAGTTCAAACAGCCCCATTTTTGATGAGAAACTACTTCTCAGATTCTGCTTTAGCAGCAAGACAAAACACTACAGCGTTCATGTGCTGGGTCCCAGTCTGCAGAATGATTTGTATCCTTACGACCATGTTAGAAAATGAGCTACACATCAATGTGTCAGCGCTAAAGAAAAACAGCAATGCCAATTTGTCTTTCTAGTCAAAAAGAACATGTTTGGTATTCATTAGCTTTTTGTCCTTCTGCATAATTATTGTGAAACTATAATCATTTTTTATATAAATGAAACTTCCCTGACTACCAATAAATACTATCAATGAACTATAATAAACCAAATAAGCATAATTTACAAACCCAAGAAGTTCTAAAGATTATCCATTGCTATTATCTACTATATTCGACCCAAATAGCATAAATCAATAGATGAAAACAAAAACAGTATTCCAATTCATTAATTGAATAATGAGTCTTTCTTTCTGTAGGTACTAAAATAGTTTTGCCATGGTTTTTCAAAGCTCATTAGCATTTCCATGTATGGACTGCATGCTTTTCAGTTATATTTCACTATATCATCACTTTAAGTAATCTATACTAATTCAGAATTATGAATATAGTACACGTTACCCAGGGGTTTCAGATGCAGCTGAGATTTTGTGTTCTTTCAATGAGATCGGACTTGGAACTCAATAATAAACACTGCCAGCAGCTTATTTCACATGCTTTCTCAGCAATTAAGTTTCAAAATATGGATCATGTCATTATTTTCTATAAGAGTATATGCAAATATATCTATCCAACACATCTTGATTCCTATTAAGATAATTGAAATGGGTAAATTTCATAAATCTAACTCAATTCAGATGATAGTTTCTATAGATTTATTTAGTTTCTGCCTAGAGATGTTGTCCTGTTTGAATATACATGTCACTAATGTAGTGAATTTTCATTCCTTTCCTCAGTTTTCCAACTTCCTTCCATATTGCCACATATGTTCATGCATAATGAAGTTGGACTATACATTGAATATATTATACTTATTCTATGGAATTGTTAATTATATACTATGTGGTGGCTAGTTATCTTGACTGAAAAACAAATGTTGATAATTTATAAAACAGTGGAGCTGGGGCAATGACTGAGTGGGTAATGTGCTTGACAGGAAAGCATGAAGACCTGAGTTAGGATACCCAGAACCAAGGAAATCCAGAGCCAGGACTGCATGCGTCTGCAATCTCAGCTTCCCAAGATTAGGTGGGATGTAGAGAATACAGAATCCATAGAAACTTTCAGGCTAGCTAGTCTGGAGTATGTCTTAGGGAATCAGAGAATCTATTTAAACAAGGCAGACAGTGAGGACTGGTGCGAAGACTGAACACAAAAAAGACAGTGAAAGACAATTTTGAAAATTTGTTCTGTGAAGTGCTTCCATTGTGTGAGATATTAATATGTTTTTCCTGTTCAGTGGAAAGGGGTATGTATGCCGTAATGGCTGCAGACTGTGGTGAGGAGAGCCACATGATGGAGCACCTTGAAGGATAGCTGGGCATCTCAAATATTTGCTCTGTAGCAGCGTAGCGAGGGCATGCAAAGGTTTCAGATACCCAGGAGTTACTGAAGCCGGTGCTACTCTAGGACACAAGGTGGACTTCTGCCTTTCCTGTAGTTTGAAGTTGTTACAGTACAGACAAGAGCACGGCACAATGAGGCCTTCACAGGGATGTTTTGTCTCCCATGCTTCTATGAGCCTAGATTTTCAAATACATAAGTTGAAAATTGGTATGTTGCTTTCACATTTGGAGGGAAAGCGATTTGATAATTTTGAAATGCCTTCAGATTCCTAAATATTTAGAAACATCTGGATACTTCTTAATCTTGAGAAGACAAAAGCAATGATGATAACAAACAGCTGAGATCTCCTTCACACACATATTTGTAAAACTGAATAGCCTCAGATGACAAAGTGTATTTTCATGCAAAGTATCCAGATTTTCTTAAAATGTGGCAAAGTTAATATATCCAGAGAATTATTGGTTTCAGTCTTATATATATTGAAAGCATTGTAATTATCTAATTTTTATAATGCCCATCACATGACAGACTTATCAAATCATTTTTGAAAGCTTTGAGAACAATGTGCCCCATTCTGTTAATAACATCAGTTATTGTTTTATAAAATAAAAGCAAAAGTATATTATATAAAATTATAAGACCAAATCCCATGAAATATCAATCTTTTAAGCAATATTATATATTATCAGCCATATGAATTATACATTTATCACACTTATACACTGGAATGTCCTATGCCACAGACCACAAGCTTTCATTCTTCATTGTCTTCACAGAAAATAAAAAAAGAAAAAAAAATTACTTAATCAATATATTATGAGACTCTTGGCTTCTCACAATTGCATGACATCTCTAGTTTTTTCCACTTAATGCTGTTATACGAAAATATGTACTGAAGACTGCTGCAGATAACTAAGTAGAACAGACATTATACATCCCAAATCTCATTAGATACACTATTTCACAAGGCTTGAGTGCAGATGGTTCATTCTTTTAATGGTTGGTCATTCTCTCTGAATCAAAACAATGAATAACCCAATTCAAGGACAGGAAAACTGTCTACCTCTTTTGATTTAGCTTTTTTTAATAGTATTTTAGTAGAGAGTTATGAGTCTAATGATACATGCCACTAACTGACCAGTTAAAAAGCATGTACTCTTGACACTTATATTAAAATTAAATTTTGTTTTCAGTTAATATTTATATTATATGTAATATAAAATAGTAAAAGTAAAATGATATTTTCAAAAGCTAATTGCCTTAGTTGTCTCAAAGTTATAGAACAAAACTGGCCATATCAACTTCATCTATTAAGAAATATCTATGGATTATAATTTATGTAACATTTTTAATAGCCTTTCCAGTCACTCATGAAAATATGAAACAAGTAAATTTCACATAAATTCATCTATTTATTTAAAATAAAATGCGGAAAGAATGTCAGAGTCACATGTTGGGTCATGATTTGCAGAGACATTTATCATACCAATAACTGGGGGCTAACTCCACAATGCACGACCCATTTTCATTAACAAGGAGGGTCTAATGGGTGGGGGTAGATCACAGATGAGCCTAAATAATGGTACCAAACTGCCTGTATTTACTGAAAAGAGAACTAATAAATTTAATTAAAAAAAAAAGAAAATGCATGAATAAATGAGTATGGGCACACTAGGGCTGCTGCCACCGCAAATGAACTCCTGACACATGCACCAATCACTTGCTTCATTATCTTTCCATAGGTACCAAAGAATCAAACTAGACCCCACAGATTTTGCAAGCCACCTCCTTTAACTGCTGATCTATGTACCAAACCCAAAATGTGATCATTTTAGTCCCTGACAGACAGAGTAGACAAAAATGGCCTGATATTTTCACATTGCAAGAATGAGGGGAATTATTAAAGTGACATCTCTACATGACTTCCATTTTTTTAACAGAATTGGTGGGGTACTGGTTTGATATGTTGCTGAATGTTATTATTATTTTTTTTAATGTTGGTCTTGTGTATATATGCTCAAGTATGCAATTACAGACCTGTGTGAGTACCATGAAAGATGCGTGGCAGTTAGAGGAACAATTTTGCTGAAGCCTCCAAAAGCATGGTGGCTTTTGGACGGTCAGCTGGCCCACCAGCTTCTAGGCATTTTCCCTGTCTCCACCTCCCTGTGTTGGTATAAAATATACTAGCCAGTCTGGAGAGATGACTTAGTGGTTGAGGTGCTTCCCTACAAAGCCAAAGGACAAGGTTTGACTTCCCAGAACCCACGTAAGCCAGATGCATGGGGGGTAGCAATGCATCTGGAGTCTGATCGCAGTGGCTAGAGACCCTGGTGTGCCCATTCTCTCTCTCTAGTAGCCTATTTCTGTATCTCTCTCTCTCTCTCTCTCTCTCTCTCTCTCTCTCTCTCTCTCTCACTCTCTATCTATCTATCTATCTATCTATCTATCTATCTATCTATCTATCTATCTATCTTAGATGCAAAGATCCTGAACAAAATCCCCACAAACTGAATACAACAACACATCAAAAGTGTTATCCATCTTGATCAAGTGGGATTCATCCCAGGAACACAGCGGTGGTTCAACATATGGAAATCTGTCAATGTACTACACCACATAAACAAGGTTAAACACAAAAACCACATGCTCATTTCCATAGATGCAGAAAAGGCCTTTGACAAGATACAACATCACTTCATGATCAAAACATTGGAAAGAATGGGCATGGTTGGTTCATATATTAACATAATAAATGCAATATTCAAAGCTCCTAAGGTTCAAGTAATGCTTATTGGAGAGAGACTGGAGGAATTACCATTGATATAAGGAGCAACACAAGGGTGTCCACTCTTACCTCTGCTCTTCAATATAGTACTGGAAGTCTTAGTTCAAGCAATAAGACAGGAGAAAGAAATGAAAGGGATGCAATTTGAAAGGAAGAAGTTAAGCTAGCTCTATTCACTGGTGACATGATTGTTTATGTAAGAGACCCGAGAGACTCCATCCCCAAACTCTTTTTTTTTTCTCAATTTTTTTTACACTTTATTTGTTTATTTGAGAGAGAGAGAAAGATGGGGGGCACAGAGAATTTGCATGCCAGGGCATCCAGCCACCACAAAGGAATTCCAGATGCATGTACCCCATTGTGCATCTATCTGGCTTATGTGGGTCCTGGAGAGTTGAACCTGGATCCTTTGACATTGCAGGCAATCCCATTAGCCTTAACCACTAAGCCATCTCTCCAGTCCTCTAATTTACTTTTTTTTCTAATTTTTATTAGCATTTTCCATGATTATAAAAAAAATCCCATGTGAATTCCTCCCCCCCCCACTTTCTCCTTTGAAATTCCATTCTCCATCATATTACCTCCTCATCACAATCATCGTACTTACATATATACAATATCAACCTATTAAGTACCCTCCTCCCTTCCTTTCTCTTCCCTTTATGTCTCCTTTTTAACTTACTGGCTTCTGCTACTAAGTATTTTCATTCTCACACAGAAGCCCAGTCATCTGTAGCTAGGATCCACATATGAGAGAGAACATGTGGCGCTTGGCTTTCTGGGCCTGGGTTACCTCACTTAGTATAATCCGTTCCAGGTCCATCCATTTTTCTGCAAATTTCATAGCTTAATTTTTCTTTTCCACTGAGTAGAACTCCATTGTATAAATGTGCCTCATCTTCATTATCCACTCATCAGTTGAGGGACATCTAGGCTGGTTCCATTTCCCAACTATTATAAATTGAGCAGCAATAAACATGGTTGAACACATACTTCTAAGGAAATGAGATGATTCCTTCAGATATATGCCTAGGAGTGCTATAGCTGGGTCATATGGTAGATCAATCTTGAGCTGTTTTAGGAACCTCCACACTGATTTCCACAATGGCTGGACCAGATTGCATTCCCACCAGCAGTGTAGAAGGGTTCCTCTTTTTCCACATCCCCGCCAACATTTATGATCATTAGTTTTCATGATGGTGGCCAATCTGACAGGAGTGAGATGGAATCTCAATGTAGTTTTAATCTGCATTTCCCAAAGCAAAGAGGCAGCCTATAGAATGGGAAAATATCTTTGCCAGCTATATATCTGATAGAGGATTAATATTTAGGATATACAAAGAACTCAAAAAGTTAAATAATAAGGAATCAAACAAGCCAATCAAAAAATAGGCTATGTAGCTAAATAGAGCATTCTCAAAGGAAGAAATATGAATGGCATATAAGCATCTAAAAATGTTCTATGTCACTAGTTTTTCTCAATTTTTATTAACATTTTCTATGATTATAAAAAATATCCCATGGTAATATCCTCCCCACCACTTTCCCCTTTGAAATTCCATTCTCCATCTCATCTTGGAGGTGATTAACTCCTATAGCAAAGTAGCAGAGTACAAAAACCAATGTACAAAAATCAGTAGCCTTTCTATCTCTCAAAAAATAAATAAAAATAAAATATTTAAAATATGCTAGCACTAAAGCATGTATCATTTTTAAATGTGGTATTTTGGGGAACGAAGATCAGGCATTTACCCTTTTCTACTAAACTTTGTATCCACTGAGTCTAACTGTTTCATATAAAAGGAATACCCTGGCATGATGGCATTCACCTTTAATCCCAGCGGTTGGTTAGCAGAAGTAGAAGGACTGCTGTGAGTTTGAGACCAACCCTGTACTATGGATTGAATTCCAGGTCAGCCTAGGCAAGAGTGACACTGTACCTCAAAAACAAATGTTTAAAGTGAATGGGACATAACATGCATTTATATTTGTACATGGAATATCAGGTCTATAAGCAAGAATGTGGGGCTGGAAAGATTGCTTAGCAGTTAAAGGCACTTTCCTACAAAGAAGGTTTGATTTTCCAAGACCCATGTAAGGCAGATGGACAAGGTGGTGCATATGTCTGGGGTTTGTTTGCAGTGGCTAGAGTCCCTGGCAAGTCCATTCTCTCTCTCTCTCTCTCCCTCTTTTTCTCTTTCAAATAAATAAATAAATAAAACAGAAGCAAAAATGTGACTGTGAGCACTAAGGTTTTAAATGTTCAGCTATATTTCTATTGTGAAATCTTAAAAAGTGATAAATATATATATACCTTAACACCTGTTTTCCTATATGAGACATGGATTTAAATAAAAGGCAAATGAAAATGCATTATCAAGTAGACTTTTGGGAGATAGTAAGAGTAGACATTATATATATATATTTGAAGCAGCAAGAATCTATGAAGTGGAAAGTGATTGGACGATTTGAATACACTGCTGATATAGATCACAGGGCACTGTAGTGGAAGCTACTCAAGAGCCCCAGTTACTGTTTGGCATTTTTAATAGGATTTTTAAATAAACTTTTCACTGACAACTTTTATGTTGATTCCAAGGAAGAAACATTCTGAGAAAAGGGAGTGATGAATGTGGCTATTGGAGTCTGCATCCACACATGAAGCTGGCCTTGCTTGCATTTTGTTGAATGTATTTTCCTCAGTCTGTTTTAATATTTTGGCTTATGGATTAAAACAGTCTTGACTACTTTAATTTTATTAAATTTATAATAACCAACACCTTTTTTAAAAATTACTTGTATTCTTGTACAAATTCTTGGTGTCTGTAATACATTTTCTTTACATATTTGATTAAAATAATGAGAGCTGCTCAAAAATCAAGAGCATGGAAGTCTCAATCGCAATGGTGTACCACATGACTATATTATACTGTGAAATTTGTATTTGCACATTACACCAAGTTATTGACATATCAGAAGTTTTATATTAACATTTCATTATTTCATACTTTTTATTATTTTTTTGCATGCATGGACAGAGAACTATGGAAAGCGAATGGGTGTACCACTGCAAATGAACTGCTGTATGCACTGTTTTGTGCATCTGGCTTTACATGGGTACTGAGAGTTGAGCATGAGCTGTCAGGCATGCAAACAAGTACGTTAACTGCTGAGCCATCTCTCCAGCCTCCATTTCATTACTATTTTATTGCTGAGTAGTACTCCAAAAATTGACCCCCCCAAATTGTTTAACCATTCTCAATTTTTTTTATTTTTTATTTATTTTATTTATTTATTTGAGAGTGACAGACTGAGAGAAAGAGGCAGATAGAGAAAGAATGGGCATGTCAGGTCCTCCAGCCACCGCAAATTAACTTCAGATGCATGTGCCCCCTTGTGCATCTGGCTAATGTGGGTCCTGGGGAATTCAGCCTCAAACCGGGGTCCTTAGGCTTCACAGGCAAGCGCTTAACAGCTAAGCAATCTCTCCAGCCACCATCCTCAAAATTTTCCAGTGTGTTTGCAAAAACTTTTTTATGATCAATTTGAGTTTCAGTGAATAAAGATTTTATGTGTATAGATTTTTGTATAAACATTTTTGGGTTTTCTTGAATATTTATGAGAACCACTGCTGCTTGGTATGATAAGTATATTTACATTTTAGAAAACAATTCAAAGTACTTCCTGTAGTGACTGAACCATCATATGAACCTGTAGTGCGTATGATCAAGCTTGTGCCCATCGCTGCCGCTATCATGTTGGCCATTCTCACCCGTGTTTGGTGGCATTGCAGTTTCATTTCAATTTACATTTTTCCAACTGCTAATGACACTGAACATGTTTTTTAAGTACTTCTATGATCATGTTATATAAACATGAGTGAAATGTGTGTGCATTTGTATGCAAATGCCAGTGAAATACCTGTGCATTTATTTTGACCATTTTTAACTGGAATTAGTTCTGATTTTTTTTTTTTTTCTGACTATTGGGTTTAAGATATCATGATGTCTTCTGCACACAACATTTTGTCAGCTGTGTGATTTGACAGTATTTTGTAGATTGATATGTACTTTATGGCTTTTCATGTTGCTATCAGACTATTTTGAAGGATAATGTTATTTTCAATTAAATCAGGCTCAATTCCTCCAGTGATAGATTTGCCATGGGTTCTATATACTACTTATTCTCCTAAACATATTCTGGAGATATTTTTTTCTATAAGTACCTGGTTTTATACTTAAATGTAAGATCATATAAAATGTCAATTTTGTACCACATCACTTCCACTTCCAGTTTTGCATATTTAATTTTTGTGTGACCTATGAGCCTAGCCAGAGAGTTCAGTATTATGCTGGATGGCATCATAGCTCTGAGAAGACCCAGCTTTGCTTTGTTCCAGACCTTAAGATGAAACTGTTTAATCTCTCACCTTTAAACAATGCTAGCTGGAGGGTTTAATTAGTCACTTGTTAACCAGTAAATGTATTGTCTAATTTTAGATTCCCAATTGTTTTATAATGCATGCTTTTAGGTGACAGATTACTGTTGAATGTTGATTCTGCATTAGATGATATAATCATAATGTTTTCTATATTCTTTTGCTGTGGTGAATATATTGATTTATGGACAGTTAGTTTGACTTGCATGGTTTGAGTAAAATCCTACTTGATAGTTAAAAAGAATTCTTGTAATTATTATTCATTTGATTGTGCCATATTTTTGTATATTTATCTATTTGGGAAAGTTAGAGACAAAGAGATTGAATATGGGAGCACCAGTGCCTCCTGCTAATGCAAAGAAATTCCAGACACATGAGCGACATTTGCATGTTCCTGGCTTTGGGAAATCAAACCTTGGGTGTCAGGCTTTGTATAGAAGCACCCTTAACCATCTCTCTAGCCCAATTTTGCAAAATTTGATGATTTTGACTTCAAGTTCATAACAGATGGCAGTAGTAACTTCCATCCCTTTTCACAGTCACACTTAGTCGTTGGTGTCAAAGTATCTGATAATTCACTATCTGTTAGTGAGGGTTCTATCACTTTCTGCTTCTGAGAAGTTCTTTAAAATTAGCTTCAGGTCTTCTTCCTAGGTTGGGATATACCCTAATGAAGATACCTAGTTTCCTCATGTTCTTCTGGGAGAGCAAATCAGTTGTGCAGCAAATGATTCACTAATTAATTACAGGAACACCAAGACTATCTTAGTTAACTTTTATTTCTTTTAATTCTCTCCATTCTTAAAGTGCAGTTTTTGTTTGTGTGTTTTGTTTTGTCTTCTGAGGTATGTTTTTACTCCAGTCCAGTTTGAGTTGGATGTCACTGTATAGTCTCAGGGTGGCCTCAAACTCATGGTGATCCTCTTGCCTCTGCATCCAAGTACTGGGATTAGAGGCATGCACCACCATCCCCAACTCTAAAGTGTAAATTTCTTAAGAATTTCCATTCATATCGTCAAGCATTTGCATCAGCCAGTACTGTTATTTTATTTCAGCAAAATAATGTGTCATGTAAAAAGTAAGAGGAGGAAGTTGATCTATTGCACCTATTCCCATTTTTAGTTTTCCATGGGTTTCTCATCTTTTGTGCCTTCTTCAGGAACCTTCCTTTAGTGGTGATTTCATGGCTGACAAGGTTTACTTCCTTTGAGAGCTTGCCATTCCTTTACATGATATGAGCACAATTTTACTGCACAATGAATCCACAGTTGACAGTCCTTTGATTACATCAGTTGAAAACATTGTGGGTTTGGCTCAGACCTCTGTGGCTACGGATAAAATATCTTCTGTCATTCAAATTAGTCTTCTCCATAAGTAACAAATCATTTTAATATTTAATTTTAATTTTTTTAATTTAATTTTTTTTCTTTTTTTTTTCCTTTTAATGTTTTTTATCCATTTAGATTAGACTTGATGTAGCTTGCTATATGGTTCCCTGTGTGGAGGTCAATTATTTTCTCCTAGTTTAACATATTGAGGAAAATCTTCTCTATTTCAATTCTAATTACAAGTAGATCTGTTTGTAGAGTTACCCTGAGATCCTTGGGGCCCTGGTGAGGGTCTTGCTCTAGCACAGGTTGACCTGGAATTCAATATGTGGTCCCTGGGTGGCCTTGACTTCACCGTGCTCCTCCTGCCTTTGCCACCCAGGTGCCACCATGCCCAGCCTGGTTTCTTTTACGTTCACTGATTCTACCCTTCATTGCTTTCACATTTCCACTGAGAATAACTGGAAAGTTAGGCTGCTTTACTTGTTTTTTTAAATTCTTTAGCACTTATTTTGGCTAATTTAAAAAATAATAGTTGGGGCCGGAAAGATGGTTTAGTGGTTAAGGCGCTTGCTGGCAAAGTCAAAGGACCCAGGTTTGATTCCCCAGTATCCACATAAAGCCAGATGTGTAAGGTGGTACATACAAATAAACAAATAAAATATTAAAAAACAAAAACAAATAATAGTTATGCATTTACTGTTTTTTTCTCACTTTCATTTACTTTAAGAGGATTTGTTATTGATTGTCAAAATGCTTTAAAAATGAGTGCTTCATGGGCTGGAGAGATGGCTTAGCGGTTAAGCGCTTGCCTGTGAAGCCTAAGGACCCTGGTTCGAGGCTCGGTTCCCCAGGTCCCACGTTAGCCAGATGCACAAGGGGGCGCACGCGTCTGGAGTTCGTTTGCAGAGGCTGGAGGCCCTGGCGCGCCCATTCTCTCTCTCTCCCTCTATCTGTCTCTCTCTCTGTGTCTGTCGCTCTCAAATAAATAAATAAATGAGTGCTTCAAAATCTCTGTTAAATATTTCAAAAAAATCTAAACTCAGTGTTGGTGATACTTGACTTCCTTTCCTTATCAAGTTGTGAAAATCTTAATTCTCAGAATGTTGGTAAATTTCTAATTATATTCTGGAGTTTTCGGTATTGTGGTAATTTTCCTTAAATCGTCCATTTCAGCAGTTATTTTATTTTATTTCATTTTTTTCCCAAAAGGCTTGGTGTGTTACTCAGGCACTGTTTTGTACATTTGCATTCTGCTTTGATGCAGACAGCCCTTGCAGTGCTGTCTCGAGGCTTCTTTTCTCCGGCCCTGCTGTGGCTCCCACTCTTAAGGCTTTGACCTAATTCCTTGTGGTGCTACTTGCAGGCCTGCCATTGCTGTACGCTGTCTCCTCCTCCAGGTAGAAGAGGACATGCAAGGAGACACGAGGCTGGACTCATAATTTATCCTTGAAGGATTGAGAGTTGTTTGGGCTTGGCTTGAAACAGTGGGTGCCTTCTCCCTCCCACTTCCTATGTTGAGCTAAGATTGGATATCATTTACTTACTTTCTGGTGGGCTTTCTTTTAAAAATAATTATGTTTATTTCTTAATTGAGAACTGTATTATATGAACATATTACCCAATGGTCATGTTCCCATTGGGTTTTACTGTGTTTTTACTTTTTTTTTTTTTAATTAATTTCAATTTTTTGTTTTGTTCGAGGTGTGGCTTCACACTAGCGTGGGCTGACCTGTAATTCACTATGGAGTCTCAGGGTGGCCTCAGACTCCTTGTGATCCTACTGCCTCTCCTCCCAAGTGCTGGGATTAGTGGTGTGTGCTACCCTGGCTTAAATTTTATTTCTTTTAAAGCTATGTTCTTATATTTCCTCTTTTTCAAGGAGGAGCCTCCTTAGAGAGGGTTATTGAAATTTATTGTTGGGTCCTAAAGGACTCAGTGGGTGTGCGGGGTGGACCTCAGGCTAATCCAACCACTTTGTGGCTCTTACAATCTTTCTGCTTCTTCTTCGGCCATGTTCCCTGAACCTTGGAGGGCACGTTAAAAATATGACTTAGTGTTAAATTCTCTGTAACCTCTACCTTTCTGTTTTGAGGGAATCTGAGTGAACATGGTGCTTTTCTCTACCTCCCTACCATTGGTCCTCAGACTTACATGCCCTTCTGCAATGTCTCATAGATCTTGTCTTCCTGACCAATAGCTCACTGTGTGTTTGTGTGTGTGTGGGGGGGTGGTAATCTAATTTCACTGGGATTTACCGGCCAAAGCCCATAGTTTTAGGATTAAGCTTTCTCCTCCTTCTATGACGCACATCTTCCTGTGCCCCTCACCCCCTTACTAAGGGTTATATGCTGTAGAGTACTATCGAGGTGGAAGAATTCTGTGACATGCATTCATGTTGTCATTATTCTTTTCTGTAATTTCCCCATTTTCTTTTTCCCATATCACCCCTAAAAACCTTTCAACACCCTGAATTATTTCTTTGCTTTTATTTTTCTTCCCTCAACTTAGTTGCGTACCCTCACCCCCTCCCCATTTCACTGAGAGCCCTCCACAGTGGGTTTATCAGGATTCATGGTGGCGTCATGATGGATGCCACGGGATACTCTTTCCCACCCTGTGGCTCTTACTATGTTTCTGCCGCTTCTCCTCAATGTTCCCTGGACATGGAAGGATGTGCTATAAATCCCCTCTAGTGCTGTGCTCTCTATATCCTCTGATTTTCTGCTTTGATGTGTTCTGAGGCTCCTCGGCGCCTACTGCTATCTCTGTGGACAAGGTTCTTAGGCTATCTGTGAGTTCTGTGCTCCTATTTACTTTGAAATTTCCTCTGTATTGTTTCCTGGGCTCCAGTAGCTGTGATAGAGAAGACCTGACTTTCACTAGTAAGTCGCCTTCCTTTTCTTGTCCTAATGATGAGGCTAGAGTCTTCATAGTATTCACTGCCATATGTAAGAAAGCAGATTCTTTAACCAAGAGTGAGAGCAGCATGGATCAAATAGGACAGGCATATACATATAGGGAACTGTTTTATGCGGATACCCTCTTATTTTAGCCAGAGAACAGTAAGCTTATGTGTTCCAAGCTGTAATCTTCTGACTTCATTCTCAGCACCAGGGTGCTTATTATTGGTCATTTTGCAAGATAAACAGGCTGCTTTAAATTATTGCTGATTATTTTAGAATAAAGTGTTCTTTTGTCCAATGCAAGCTTGTTTACTGGAAACAAAACCCAGGCAATTTTAACAATATGGCTTGTTAGCCTCACTATTTCCAGTTTTAAGAATTATCTGGTGGCTGCATCTCATCTTATTATGAGTTATATTTATTGAGGAATGAACACAGTGCATGAGCCTCCATGCCACAAGCTTCCCAGTTAAACCCAGAGCCAATAATGACACAGGCAGTCTGTTTTCAAGGATGATATTAGTGACAAAGGTGTGAGACCAAAAAAAGAAGCCGGACAGAAGTTATTGTCAGAAAGCACATCTTTCCTCACATCTGTAGTAGATTGAAGGAAATTGGGGATTTATATATCCCCCTTTTTTTTGGTCCAGTTTCATTAGGTATTCAGTCACAGAACAAAAAGGAATGATTATTCTAACACCTTTAATAAATTGTGAGAACACCTTAGGAGCTAAGGTTTTCTTAAATTTTATGATAATTACTAAGCACATAGTTGTTTTAAGCCAGCAATGTTCAACTAAAATTAAATAGATGAGGTCGGACTTTTTCCTATTTCTTTTTAAATATTCTTATTTTAAATGCTATTGGAAAGTTGTATATTTAGAGATTAAAAAAAACATAAGATTGATAACAGATATATTAATGGAAATACATATCCTCATTTGGAGTGTAATATAAACTGGAATGATTTCTAAGAAATAGAACAAAAAGAAGAAAGTGAATCAGATACTTTCATTCAGCCCCTTTTAGTTCACTTGCATCTTTAAATTAAAGGAGAATGTCTTTTTGCTTTATTTTATTGGTTGTATTATTTACATAGATTTTTAAACTCAGGAAGTTGAGATGTTTGTTGTTAGAATGAATTCATATAACTGCTACTTGTTAATAATAGAAAATAACTATGGGGAAAATCCTTCCTACTTCAGAGTTCTTAAGAATTTTCTTACTATATGGTAGCAAGTAACATAACTTACAAACATTATAGCATTGGTTACTTTTAAGAAAATGTATTAAATGTTTATTGTGCAAGGTCTTCATGCTGAGTATTAATTAGAATACTGTAATGTTTATAGCATCCACTATCATGATATGAAAAACATTAAGTATTCATTGGAAGATTTAGGTCAAATGACCACTTTAATAGTTATAATATATTATACCATTTTATGTTGGGATTAAAAAAATTAACTTATTTATTTTCATTTTCTCTGAAATTAGATATTAAAATTTATGGCCAATGATGGATTGGAGGACTGTTATTCTAGTATGACATTTAAATCACATCTCAGTTTGGAGCTCACAATGGCTTTCATATCTTGACAAGACTGATTATTTACAATCTGAACCCTATCTTGGGATCCACGTTTGGACTCATTCTATATCTCCCTGGAATATTACATTTAGCTTCATGTTTCCTACTCTCAATTCACCTTGAGGACTGAATTACTTAGATTGATAGGGCAGAGTGGAATGAAAATGACATTTCATTTCTGGAGACTACATTTGAATTCTAACTTCACCATATAGCAATTCCATAAGCTTGTCAAATCTTTTAGATTCCCTGATTCTTCTTTTTCTTACTGAAAAAAAAAAAATCATTATTGCAATCATTTTCTTCCATGTACCTTGCAACCTACTTGCTGGAATCAAGATGGATAGAAAAATAAATGCACTGGAAAAATCTTTGTCCTTTATGATTCTATTTCCCAACTGTCTCTTGGACATGAACATACCATTAGCTAAAACTAAGCTTGATGACATCTATGCTGTCTTGAGACACTAGTGTCATCCACCCAGACGTGTATGGCAGAAGACCCTTATCTACCCATAAGTGCCTGGCTTGCTGTGCACAGGCCATCACACTGTCAGAGCCAGAAAACCCTCCTAATCTGTCTCCTTGGCGTGGTCACCTTCTGCTTCTGTCTTGACCTCTGTGATTTGCTCAGACTTTGCTCTGCCTTGTGTACTAATAACATCAACCATCTCTTTCCCTCCTCTGTCTCTAGCCAATGCCAATCAAAGAAGGTCAAACATAGGTTAGAAGGACAATATTTTTAGGCCTACAAAAATCTACTGGGAAGATATCAGCCTGTCAATTGCCTTGTTCCTTGAATGAATATTAATAAAATGGAAAGTTAGTGGTTTAGAAGTGCTATTCTCTGTAGAGTTTAATTACATATTTTTTTTTCCCTTAGGATATTTGAATGCATACTTCCTTGACATTTATCTCTGCTGAACAAATGAAGGAGCATATATTATTTGAACATAAACTTAGGGTCAAAGAGTCAGTTCTCAATGACAAGAGCATTTATTGAGTTACCAGTCACTGAGAGACTGAAGTAGATGATTGTATATTCAGGGGCCAAGGCTACAAGCAAGTTGGGGATGATGTATGTTACTCTAGGAAGTAATAGAATCTGTTGAAATGTAATCATATCTGCTTCAATTCAGAAGAAATTTTCTCACTGAAAATTGAACATCTTCAAATAGACATCTATTTGTACCTCTTACAGGACAAATTGAGCATAAGAGTTCTGTCCTTCAAGGGGGTTACTGATCTTGGTACAAGATTTAATGTACCTCTAAAGGCTGAATGATCATCTAGTTGCATTCTATGTGATATTTTATCTTTGAAATCAAATTTCCTGATCACAAGTTCTTTCCCTATAACTAACCATAACTTCAGACTCTAGACTTTGAGCTCAGATCAAAGGAAAACAATGTAACAAAATAAAAAGCACATGACGTTGTTGATGGGGCATTTGTATCAATCTCAAACTCTTGCATAGGTTGGTTGAGGATCTTAGGGAAATATTTCTGATCATGAATAAACTTATTCCCTTCCTTCTATAACAAGCTGAATGAAAGAGTACATCCTTAAACACAACTATGGAACAGTTCAGCGGAGGTGTAAGGCTTATTGGTAATAAAGTTAGCCTACCTGTGATAAATCCTTTCTAAGCCAAACACGTATGTCTGACCTTTACCAAGTTATTTGCTGTCTAGTCTGTTTATGTTGTTATAATAAAATCCACAGGCTGAGGGGTCTATCAGCCAAAGTGGCTTTCCTTTTGCAGCTAGTAGTTAGAGATCCAAGGTGACTGTGCTGACAGACTTGCTCCCTGGTGGTGCACTATTTTTGGGTTGTGGATGTTCCACTGCTATCACGTGGTAAGAGGGATCAGAAAGCTGTCTGCAGCATCTTTCCTTAGGATATAGTCACTTCTTGAGTATTCCACCTTATGATCTTATCACCTCCCAGAGGAACAGCCTTCAAATACTGTCACATTGGGGATGAAGGTGCCATTAAGAATGGGGGGGGGGGGCAAACAAACATCTAATCTATAGCTGTTGTCTTTTCTGCCCACTCTTTATGACCCCACTTATAATGGTAACATCGAGATCATGATAGGATATGCTGGAATCCGCATGATTCACTGAAAACATAAAACTGGAAGAAAATAAAATATCACTCTATATTTGCAATTCTAGTTTGGTTGAAAAGATACAGCCAAAAGAGTTCTTCTTGTTTTGGATCAATGTTAGACAATAAATTAATCATTATTGCATGAGAAGGTCCTGGGGGCCTCCAGTTTAAGGCAGGCTGTTAAAAAAACCTCTCTGTGGAACTGTCATTAATGTATACAATTAGATTTAAAAGTAAATAAAGAATAATTCTCTAGATTCAAAGGCCAATGTAAGGAAAGATACTCAGTAAGGGTGTTAGTTGATTGTAGCTGCTGGTATAGAAAATAACAGAAAATAAAAGGAAATAATAAACGTGTGTGTAGATGCTAAGAGGAACATCTGGAAATTCATACAGAAATTGGTTTATGAGAAATTTGGTAATTCAGTTAATAAATTCTATTTTCATGACTGCAAGTATATGTGACACACATCATGGATATAGTTGACTGGTTGATATGTGCAGGATCATGACTGAAGCAGTTTGGAAGACTAAAGATCTGTAAGAACATAGAAGTGCTTTAGACAAGTGTGTTAGGGGAATGCTAGATCGTGCAGATTGTGATAAACTTTTCTATTTTTATAACGCTACAACCTGTTGATTAATGAAAATGTAATTTTATATTATTGTTATTGCAACCCTTTAAAAGCTCCATGTTGATTTGTTATCACATGAATAGGATATTTGATCTTCTACAAGTTAAATATGATAATTTCCGTCTTTATAAATTGCTCCACAAAAGTAAAATTGATGTTGTGCATTGGCAGCTTGTGCTGTGTGTCTTTAGCAATAGGATTGCACCATTTCCTCAGGTGGCTAATCAAGTGCTTTGAATAAACCCTATCTTGTTTTGGGGATAGGCCTCTCCAATCAAGAGCTCTATGTGGATTATAACCACTTTCTGGTACTAGGATTTGCAAGTCAGCTTCATTCCACCCTCTCCAGGGCCCTTCTTACCAGACAATCCCTCCATGCTTCTATCGAAGGTTATATCTTTTAGTTAGCTATTCAGGAAGAAGGCTTATTTGGTACTACTACTATAAATAATAATAAAAGTCAAATTTTAACCTAAGTGCTACTCTCTCTAAGTACACATTAGAAAAGAATGTTAGGATACTAAATCAAGATCCAAGTGTTAGAAATGGTCAGCATTTCTTGTAACATTATTTGATAGCTGATGAAATTAAGAAGCTGTGGATTTTTGTTGTTGTTTTCCTTTTAGATGAGTAAGTGATATATATTACATAAGTCAATTATTGGGGTTGACGACAGCATATTCCAACACGTGTATCATGTTGTTTGACTGCAGAGTTCCCTAATGTCTCCTTCCACCCCTCTGTCTCCGAGAAACATCCCTTCACTTTCATAGGCTTTTCCTAGCCCAGTATCTATGGGGAATTCTGTAAACATGCAAGAATATACACCTTCATTCCTCATTTTAATACATCAAAGTGAAAATTAAAGCTCTGTTCCATAATTTGAAAAGAAAGTTGCTGTTTCCACTTTTAATGTTCATTATAATAGAAACATTGACATTACTTAAAAGTTGAATCATCTTTTGGAACAAAGTCCTTTTCTGCCAATGTGCCTGTTCACAATTAGTGCAGGCATAGACACAAATGAAGTAAGCAGAGAAATTTGCATGGCAAATTATGCTTTCACCTTCAGTGTACCTAATGACAATAAAATAGACATATTTCATCAGTGTTTCAGTGGCAACATCAGTTTTGAAGCTGAGATGCTCTGTGGTGTAATTTGATAAAGTAAGTAAAATTTAACAAGATTAAACTTGATTAGTCTAGATATGGGAAAGGGCTAGATTGGCGCTAATCATCACTTATAATTCTAAAAAGGGCATTTATTTCTTTTTATTTCATAGAGTATGGAGATGTTTACTTCAAGAATTATAATTATGTCACCGAATTTGCTGCATTTTCTATTCACTACTTTTGAAGTAATTAAAGGAAGAATTAATTATTGAACTCTTATTAAAGAGTACACTTCAAGTAAATTTCACTGATGTGTTTTGATTCTTATCTGGATAGTATTTTCAATAACAAAAAAAACAGTTAAGTAATTTTTATCTGAATTATCACTTTGGTCATTGAAATATCTATTGCTTGTCCTGATGTATATGGAGACATAATTCTAATTTCTACTTTTAAAAATGGCTATTAAAAAGATATATTCAAAATATCCAAGTACATTAAATACTATATTACCCTTTATAACTATGGAACTACAATCTAAATTTTAAGGAAGAAAACATGTCATTACAATTAGAAGACCATTGTGACTTAACAGGCACAACACAGATAAAGATGTTTACTTGACTTTTCTCCAAAGTTTTGGACAATATATCTAAAGACACCTGGATATATGCTTTATTGACCAAAAACTAGTTAAACTACAAAGTATGACATAAAATGTCAGTTACATAAACATTGAATATAGAAATTAGGAATACATACTGAATGAAGGTTTTATCATATTCATAAAATCCCCAAAGACCTATTGTGATGGTATTAGCTTTTTACATATACTATGAAATTATAGTTATGTATCTTGGGGGGGAAGGCATAGAATATATTAGATTAGAATGCATGTAATTATGGAAAATCTCCATCACAAGGAAGTGTTCACTACAGGATATAAGATGGTATAATAATGCTTAAATAAACCACAAGAGAGAAGCTGCAATCAAACACAATCAGAAATAACTGAAAATCACAATTAAAGTGTCTGTTTTCTGCAGATACTCCTATAGGCACAATCATCACTATCTGCTATCAATATAGAGTCCAGTGTAAACCAGCTCCGCCATTGCACCACACAGAGCAAGCCCTGCGTTCTTCTACTCAAAGAAGATATGGGAGCTCTTCGCATGTGAAGAAAGCCAGTTTATATGATGCAAGACAGATTCTCATACAGGAAGAAAACTTATATTAATGTGTGAAGAAAATTGAGAGCAGTCCTCTTTCACAAATAAAATTTCACGGCCTCAACAGTCCCTTCAAATTTCACTTCCTCTAATTATTTTTTTTTCTCTTAGTAGCCATAATCACCATGCCCAAAACTTCCACAGTGCTTTTATATACTTATTTATTTATTTATTTTAAATTACTTTTATTTTGAGAGACAGAAGCAGAGATAGAGAGAGAGAATGGACATACCAGGACCGTCTGTGTTCTGCAATCAAATTCCAGATATGTGGGTCCCCTTGTGCGCATGTGTGACATTGCACACGTGCAATCACTGTGTGTCTGGCTGCATGGGGCCTGGAGATTTGGACAAGAGTTCTTAGGCTTTGTAGACAAACACCTTAACCACTAAGCCATCTCTCCAGCCTGCATGGTGTTTTTAGTACTAACAGAGAATACCGTTTTTGTTTTCTTTTTTCTACAGATTTGTCTAACCATTCACAGTAATATAGTAGGGTGATAAATAGAGAGCACTAATTGTCACAGTGACTCACTGGCAGTATTAGCCTATTAAAGTATTTTTGAAATCAAACAAAATCCACAATTATGCCATTACTCCATTAAAATTTTCTAAAATAAAAATAACACCCAGTAGCAACCATAATATTTTGGGTAACAATTTGTATATATGATTATCTGACAGACTTGATAGCTTTAAAATTTTACTTTTAGTGTCATAACATAGAATTTTGTATTCACATGCTAAGTAAATAAATTGAAGACATGTTTCTTGAAATTTCAAGAATTCTTAGAGTCAATGCTAATACTATTTCATTTAAAACTTTGAAGAGCATAATAAGATTACAAAAATTTAACAAAAAGTCAAAATGTGTACTGTGCCATAACCTCAGAATGTAATTTCTTTCCTTCAAATCAAACCAAATATCCATAAATGAAAATATTTATCTATTTTTAGTATCAACTATACTTGAGCATAGCTATGTGGAACTATAGTGATGTGCTCTTTGGAGCAATGTGGAACACTTTATGATTAATCATTGTTATGCTTTGGAAAACTATGCCACATATGAGATTTAACACATGAAATCTTAGGTTTTTCATAGGAAAGAACTTTCTGTATAAACATCCTCACTGCTTTTTACAACAGAAACAAGCATCATTTATAATTCATTACTTAAAAATAACAAAATGCCCTTTAACTTTTCCTAGGACACTATGTTGTTGATTAACAGATATAAAACAAACAGAGACTGTTTAGATTTTGCTTTTTCACCAAAGGGGAAGTGTTTAAGCTAACAAGGCAACAGATTACTTTGCAAGTGACATTTGAAACCTGTGTCTGACATGGAGAGGCAAAATAGAGTTCAGGGTTATTAGAAGTACAAAGTTATTAGAACTGAAAGGTCATATGTTGTTGGCATACTGCCCTTCATCATACATAATACATAGCAGTTACTGAACATGAATTTTCAGCAGTGTCACAATATGAATTTTCTATAGTGATCATCGGAAACTGGGAAATTTTAGCCATTTCAGTTACTACAAGTAGAGTAAAATTATTAAGCAGTATTAAAAAATGATCAAGAGCTGGAGAGATGGATTAGCAGTTAAGTTCTTGCCTGAAAAGCCTAAGGACCCCGGTTCGAGGCTCGATTCCCCAGGACCCACGTTAGCCAGATGCACAAAGGGGCGCATGCATCTGGAGTTCTTTTGCAGTGGCTGTAGGCCCTGGTGTGCCCATTCTCTCTCTATCTCTGACTCTATCTCTGTCTGTCACTTTAAAATAAATAAATAGATATTTAAAAAAAAAAAAAAAACTTCTTGGGCTGGAGAGATAGCTTAGCGGTTAAGCGCTTGCCTGTGAAGCCTAAGGACCCCGGTTCAAGGCTCGGTTCCCCAGGTCCCACGTTAGCCAGATGCACAAGGGGGCGCACGCATCTGGAGTTCGTTTGCAGTGGCTGGAAGCCCTGATGCGCCCATTCTTTCTCTCTCCCTCTATGTGTCTTTCTCTCTGTGTCTGTAGCTCTCAAATAAATAAATAAATAATGAACAAAAAAAAAATTAAAAAAAAAAAAACTTCTTATGAAATACAAGTTGAAATGGACATTGAATAATGTTCAAATGTTTCCTTTGGCATGCTTTTGGGATTTGTTCTTAGAAGAAATTCTTTAGGGAGCCATCCATCTTTGAAAGGTTGTCATATACCTGTTAAGCTGGTGCATAAATACACCAAAAACATTTAGAAAAAGGAAGGGAAATTCACTGTATCAATGGTATTACTAAACATGGGATGATTAAATGTTGGCGTCTAAGAATCCAAGTGATATCAGAATGTGTATCATATGAATAAAACCTCCTCTCTCATCAAGAACATGGATAACACAATCCAGGCAATCAAATTCTTCCAAGATCTAATATCTGCTAGAGCCTATTTTTCCCTCTCTCTCCTTCCTCCTCTTCCCTTCTTCTTTATCACCTCCTTCCCTTTCTACCTTTCCTCATTTTCACTGAAAATTAATAAAAAATATTTATTTTTCTAAATTCTATTGTTTAACAGAATGCTTTCTGTTATCATAGAATTTGTAATTCTTAGGATTAATTGTTCATGCTTTTGGGTTTGACAAGGAAGAAGCCAAGAGAAAAGAGACAATTTGTCTTGAATTTAAGGAGTGAGGAATATCAACATTAAAATGATATTAGACATCCAAATGGATGTGTCATACAGTAATTTGAAATTTTAGTCTGTTTTAGGGGATAAGTTAACACTAGAGATAAAAAGTAGCAAAATAATAATATATGTGTATTATATAAAGCCATATGGTTACAGTTGATTCTTTTCCTGGATGTGACCAAGAGAAAAAGAGAGTAGCAGAAAGGAGAGGAGAAGAAAGGGATGGAGGGAGGAATGGAGGAGAAAAGAGAGAGAGAGAGAGAGAGAGAGAGAGAGAGAGAGAGAGAGAGAGAAGAAAAGAGAAGGAAAGGGATCCAAAACTAACATTCAATGTTTTATGCAAGAGAGCAAGTTGAGAGGAAGTGCATCTAAAGTAGAATAAAATCTAGACGCTTAGAAAACAAAATGAGGAATTTAAGGTAAAAAGAAACTATGTACCAAGCACTTGGATATTCTTGTTCAGTGAAAAAGAATGAGACCAGAAATTGCTGTTGGATTTCACATTAGAAACATTAGTTTGGACATGAGCTCTAGGGATGGAGATACAATGCCAAAATATTAATTCTAATTGTCTGAATCAGATTAAAGTAGACAAAATAGAAATAACTAGTAAATACATTAGTTACTTTTCCCATCACTGGGATAAATTCCAGAAGTAATTTAAGAACACAATGGTTTATTATAGCTCATGCATTCAAAGATTTTATTCAGTGGTGGCAAGACTCATCACATCATGATGGATAAAGTGAGGAAGCATGAAAGACCAGTATTTCACACTCAAAATTTTGCCTCTCCCTTTATTCCATCTGACCTCCCAGCCTATCAGATGGTGCCCCATACCTTTAGGATGGGTGTTCATTTCTATATCAATATCTAATACCTTATCACAAGCACAATGTGATGCATCCCAATGCACTTCACTTACCCTAGTTGATACTAAACCAAGCAAAGCTGACAAGGAAACTTTGAAAAAAAATGTCTATTGAAGCAATGCAAAGTTGGGTTCTGTGAGGCAAATGATTTCACCAGTGAGTATATCTATAAACTGATAGAAGTGTATCATGAATAAGGAGAAAAACAATGGAGCATGAAGAGGGAATTTTATGGATTTTATTAGTAATGCAAGTTAAATGGAATCAAGTGCAGAACTGTATAGATGGAATTTAACTGGAGCTTAAATATATGCACAAAGAAAGAAGAGAATATTTAAGGGGATGGCATAGGTATCTTGGTCATGTTTTATAAAATGTTCCCTCCAATTGCTTTTGCTTATCTAGGTTGACCATGGACTATGATTATGAAGTCAGTTGAGTGCAAGAATGTGAGGAAAACTGTTGGAGGTTGGAGAAATGTAAATTTTACCACTAGCTGAGAGAATGTTGAATGAAATATATGTCTGTGAATTATTAAGATCTCATTATAGAATAGTAAACATTGAAATAGTGAGAAAATCATTATGTGAATAATTTTCAGATGCATGGACCTTAGATTAGAGTAGGAAAACTTTGCATTTTATCAATTTTACAATTTAGTCTGATGAATCAATTCGTTGCTGAAACAGCAAAGAGAGAATCCCATGAGTGAGCAAAGAGCATGTCGGACCAAGGGACTATCAAATAAAAACAGGGTCATTTGCCTACAGGTTGAGGGATAGCTCAAGTTTTTAAATTAATCTAATTTATTTAATTTAAAATGGAAATGGATAAATTAAATGCAGACATTAGTGACTGTGGGAAGTGATAGAGGCTAACTGATGGTGTGCATGGGAAAATGCAATTACTCTTACAACAAGGTCTGGTTGAGCATTGTGTCATTGCACTGAGATGTTGAGATAATGAGCAGACCAGTCTCTTAGAAGATGAAATCGGGACTATGGCCATATACACTGTACATGCCTGATCTCAGAAACTAACAGTGTCGGGCCTGCCTAGTACTGGGATGGGAGAAGAGAATGTCATTAAATGGTCAAAGCCAGAAAACTCGTGATGGGAGTGTTCCAAATATGTGAGCCAGAAAAATAAAACAAAGAGTGAAAAAAGCCGTTTTTCCATCAATACATTTCTGACAATAAAAATATGTACATAGTCCTACTTGTCTAGGCTAATGTGCACACTGCTTTCTCAAGCTACAAGGGCTTACTTACTAATACTCAGAAGTGGAAAGCTTACCTTTGGAATTTACAGTGTGTTTGTGTGCATTTCAAATATAATGTAGCCTCACTTTTCCAGCCCATACATTTTAAATTAGGAATTCAACTTCCAAAGGAATGACATAATGAATAGGGAAGACAAAGCTAGTAGGTTGGAATGTATTTGTATAAATATAAAGAAAATATCATAGGCTGTAGGTGAAATGAGGGAAAGGGAAGAAATTAAATATAAATGCAAACATAGTTGTTTAGTTATGTGCAGAGACAGAAGACTCTTGAAGCAGGTTTATACAAACAAGAGAGAGAGAGAGAGAGAGAGAGAGAGAGAGAGAGAGAGAGAGAGAGAGAGAGAGAGGTTGAAGTTAATATAAAGGAATGAACTACATAAAAGACAATTTTACTGTTATGCTACAAATATTGATCTTATGGCATTTTCTTCATATATAAGCATTAGCCATTATCTCAACTCTCAAGAATTTTCCCATAAATATTAGTATGGAAACTTCTGTATCTGATTGATAGGAAGATGCCAGCAATGAATTTCAGGGTTTTTATTATAACTGAAGTACCAGTTTCCTACATTTCAATGAGAAAATTGCCACTGGAAGGAAACATGTTTTATTAATATCTAGCCACTAATTTTAGCCACACTATGAAAGATAAATATTCATTCAAATTTTAAATTTTCAAACTAATTTCAGTAGAAAATAAGCTCTTATTGCTGGAACACAAATTATTTTCTAAGTAAGAGCTATAAGCTATAAAACAGAGAATAAATGATCTGTAATATGTTAAAATTTTAACTAAGTTGACATTATTTTGACAGGTTAAATCACAACTGAGATTAGATTGAAGCCTACAATTATCATTGAATAATGCTGTATTCTAAACAGGAATAATTTTGTTCACCAAGTATAAGAAGGATAGGGATATTTTTAAATAATATGTGAGAAAATGTTTGATATAAATTTTTAACTCTTTGGGTAATGTTTTCATTGCTTGATGAACAATAGTTTTCTATTTGAACATTTTAGGATTTGGATGCACAATTCAGTGACACATATGTGTAAATCATACCTTAAGTACATCTGCAACAATCTGGTATATAACTAAGTCTACATTATTTTTCAATAAATTTATAAGATAAATAAGCACATGATATTATGTATTATGTGGGATGAATTGCAGTCCTGTTGTTAAAGTCCAAAAATAAACATTGATTTTTTTGTTTACTTTTAAACAATAATATGAATGATTCTTAAAAAAACATATCTGTACATAACCAAGGCAGATAACGAGTGTGTCTTTTGTTTTGGCAGCCTGTTCTGTTCCTGGCATCTTAGGTTTCTCTTCTCTGCGAGGCTCTGAGCCCTTTTAACTTACAACTTCACGCTCTTGAAGTGTGCAAGCATCCCTGACAGCTTACAGCACCTCTCATTCAATGACGAATGCTGCTTTTTTGATTGATGTGGTTGTAAGATATATATACACAATGCTACTGTTTAAAATGTAAAATGTCTTGTGGCTACCTTTGTGTTGCTGGGGGAAAATGATATGGTTCTTTGTAAACTAAAGAAGCTGATCTTTCAAAGAACATTGAACATTGACTGGCTTACATTAAACTTTTTAAGTGTGTTTATCAGCCTGTCTTACTTGTACTCTCTCATCCTTGTTACACAGTTTAATATACTTATAGCAATTTTATATCTGCTTCTCTATTTATAAGCATGAATAAGTATTATCCATCTTTATCCTTGTTACATAGTTTAATATACTTATAGCAATTTTATATCTACTTCTCTATTTCTAAGCATGAATAAGTGTTATCCATCCTTATCCTTGGGTGTGAAAAAGCATGGTATACTCATTATTAGTTACAAAAAGAGAGAAAGAGAGGGGATAGGACACAGAGAATATAAGATCCAAACAGTGTGGAGAAGATTGGCCATTATTTTATGGTCTCGAAGTGGATGTAATTAATTCCATATGACCCGCACAATACTGAGGCCATCAATATTTGAACATTAATGGTAGTGTGGTTTAAAAAGACATCAAATAGAAGAGAGACTAGTTCAAAGAAAGAAGGCTTCAGGGCTGGAAGGATTGCTTAGTGGTTAAGGCATTTGCCTGCAAAGTCAAAGGACCCATGTTCAGTTCCCCAGGACCCACATTAGCCAGAGGCATAAGGGGACACAAGTGTCTGGAGATCATTTGCAGTGGTTTCAGGCCCTGGCATGACCATTATCTTTCTCTCTCTCTCTCTCCCTCTGTTAAATAAATAAATAAATAAATAAATAAATAAATAAATAAATAAAGGCTTCGATTAAAGGGTATGTGGGGAGAAGGTAATTAGAGTAAATAGTGATTAAAATTATATTATCTTCATATATAAAAATTTCCAATAAAGAGCTAGACAAGAAAAACCCTAGGACATACTTAGTACTGAAGGAGCGCTTACTAAGCATATGTTAATAGGCTAACATGATCACACTTACCTGGGAAAGATGTTAAATGATAGAACTCATGTTGCACAACTTCTCAATATGTTCACAAAACAAGCTATGGGGACATTCTTTGGGGTAGAAGCCATGTTGAAATTTCTGAGTTTAAAAATCAGATAGAGAATTATTTTTAATATTTTCTAATAAATTAGCTATTCTGTTCTTTCAGCTAGTAATTTATCCATACCAACTCTAAGTGACTTAGAAAGCCAACTAAATTAGGTTATCTGCAATGCAGAAATTCATATAGGCTTATGATATATCAAATTCATTCACTAAAATTAAACATTGGTTGAAGAGGCAAATAACAAATGCATAGAAATGACTCCTCAGAATTTAGAGTACCATTTTCTTATTATTTTATTTTATTTACATTTTTTTAGGTTTACTGTCAATTCACTAAATATTCTCATGCTGGCCTCAAACTCACAGCCATCCTCCTATCTCAGCCTCCCCAGTTCTGGGATTGGTGGTGTGCACCACCATACCCTGCACTTGTCCACTTTTGAGTGACATCACCTAAGCATTCTCGCTTTACCAGGGCCTGGTCTCAGTGTTTGAAAATATTAATTTGTTAATCTTCACTCTGATGAAATCAATGGCCCATTTGTAAACAGCATATTTAGTTGAATCTTCTAATCTGTGTTTAAATATTTGGGGACAATTCAATTCCATGTAAATGTCTGTGGACTGTGGTTACTGGAATCTGGGGGCATCCTTTGCAAGTAATAAAGATAATCTCTTCTAGCTTTGTGTTTGGAATTGCTAGAGCTTCTCCATGACAGTGAGTACAGTTGCTCAGGGCCTGGCAGGCTGTGCTGATAAGAGCTCTGCATGATGAAAACGTGATTTAAAAACATACTTTAAATAAACACCATATGGTGGGTGTGGTGGCACACACCTTTAATCCCAGCACTCCAGAGGCAGAGGTAGGAGGATCACCATGAGTTCAAGGCCACCCTGAGACTACATAGTCAATTCCAGATCAGCCTGGGTTACAGTGAGACCTTACCTCAAAAATAAATAAATAAATAAATAAAATAAATAAATAAATAAACATAATACAATAGAATGGATTTAATGGACCCCAAATCTCTTATACATGTTCTGTCCAAAATTTGCCTTTAATGACTCAGTCCCTACAGGAGGTTTTATATCCATTGAGCTGGAGTCAGAGAAAAAGTCTGTAATTTCATTACAAACTCAATAAATGAATGTGTATGTATGAAAAAATACATACGTGTGTGTGTGTGTGTGTGTGTGTGTGTATACACATACATACTCAAAAAAATTCAGTATTCTAGTCATGTATTCACATCATTTTGTTTTTATTTATTTGGGAGAGAACAAAAGGAGGGAAGGGGAGAGAAGGAGAGAGTGAGAGATTGGGCACACCAGTGCCTCCAGCCACTGCAACCAGACTCCAGACACATGTGCCACCTCATGTATCTGGCTTATGTGGGTCCTGGGGAATCAAACATGTATCCTTTGGCTTTGCAGGCAGAAGACTTAACTATGAAGAAATCTCTCCAGCTTCATATTTAGATCTTATTTCTCAAGCTTTTGTTTCCATTAGAATCAGATCTTCTCCCTAAGAAGTAAAATTTTCATATGGAGTCGAAGTTTGAAGGTAAAGCGACTGCCATAAGCTCACATGCTAGAACAGCCTGTCGCCAGATTGAGAAGGCTAAGCGATTTTTAGGATTTGGGGCCCTGCTAGAGTCACTGCATTGAGCTTTACAGATTGGCGTGTCCCTATGTCACTCTACTGCTATGTATTCCCAAGCATGGCAGATGGTGTCCCCTTGAGGTCTTGGCCCAAATAAACCTGTCCTTTCTTGTGCCGCTTCTAGTCAGGTATTTGGTAACAATAGCATGCAATGTAGCTAAAATGGTGATTTTCAAAAATTGTACTCCTGTGGTAGGGAAGCTGTGACTTGAGCTGGGTGTGGTGACATGCACCTTTAATGCCAGCACTCTAGAGGCAGACGTGGGAGGGAAGCTGGGCAGGTTTCCTTTATATAACTGTATAACCCAGACTGGTCTTGGCCATTCAGTCCTCATGCACCAGACCCTCCAGTCTTAGTGTTACAGGTTTATGACTGCAAATAGATATATGAAGACTCAACACAATGTTGTATTCATTGTTCAGGACTCACAGACCCAAGTTGGAGACATTTTGAGTACAAGTGAAGGCTACAGATTTGTAGTCTTTGGATTGTTGTTACATAATTCTCAAATAAGTAGACAAGTCATATCTATATCCAGAGTATCATGGTGAAGAAACGAATTATCACAATTTTAAATAAATATTTAAGAGGCCAATGCTACCTCCCCTGTCCTGATTAATTAATTTTGCCTCTAAGAGTACTCTTAAGCCTTATACTACCATTTATATAAAACATTGTAATCTATGTGTTTATCATACAAGAAGGATAAAATCTCATATTCCTTGACCACGTAATAACTACATAGTAAGCATTAGCTATTATTACATAATCAACAGAAATCATGACACAAAACCCAAAATAACAATGCAAATTCTCCAATACTATTAACACCAGTAGTATGTTGAGGAAATGAAACAATCTGACACAAATCCTGTTAATGTATGCATTTTTTGTTGTTCTGTTATGAATGTTAGTCCCAGTATTTAGTTTAATTAGACTATGTTTCAGCAATTTGGGCATTTGAAAAATATAGCTTATACAATGTTTTCTATACTGAAAGTTATTTTTTACAAAATTAATTTTAAATATTTTATTTTAAATTATTTTATTTATTGGAACAATATTCTGAAATCTTTACCTATAGCTTCTCCAAAAGAAAAGAGAAGTAGATAGAATTAGAAATTGAATGACAGACTTTCATCTCTTCAGCAGGATAAAGTGACACCCTACCCCAACATTGCATTCTATATGTGTAGAAAACAATATTTGTCTCCATTCATCAGTGTGACAGGAACCCATATTGGGAATCAATTTTAGTATTCAAAATTTCTGCAAAATGACCTCAAGCAATGAGACTGTTTTCACTTACATAACAACTGAATCCCAGAACTTTGAGAAAAATGGTTGTCTTATGTGAACGTCACTCTCTTTGATTTTACAGTTTATTTTCAATTAACAAGCATGAGGAGAAACTTAATTACCAAAGATAAGTAATTGCATGTCTCCAGCCTTTTCAGAACTTACTTAGAAATCTCAGAATATTCTTTAATTAAACACGGATAGTTTCATTCTGAGGTCCATACAAAGTGACTTAGCAGGATAATACAGTGAATACATAGTTGCCCATATTGAAGCTTCATATATAAAATAGCTGTAAGTTGTCATTTTTATAATTTTAAGAGTAGTTATAATGCATAGCAGATGAAATTGAGAGTCTTCCTTTGAGTTTCTATATCGACTCCCAATTTTAAAAGCCACTGGGCCCAGTGGAGTGAATAAGATTAGTGATCACATTTCCATTGGAGGAGACCATCTGCATGCTCTTAGACGCTTCATTGACGACTTGATTCTTTACATTCACTTCTATTGTGTGCCCTTAGATTTAGCTGTCTGCCAACAATCACATTACTCAAACACCTCTGTTAACTGGCAGGTTTCTAACCATACATAAAATGAATGCTAATATCCCATTTGGCAAATTTCAAACTGCTATAAATTTAGGTAAGGGGTAATAAAATTAAAAAATTATACTCATATACAGATGAAGAAAGCTTGGGGATTGGAGAAGACAGAATGCACACTGGATTCTTTTTTTTTAAATATTTTTTGTTCATTTTTTATTTATTTATTTGAGAGCGACAGACACAGGGAGAAAGACAGATAGAGGGAGAGAGAGAGAATGGGTGTGCCAGGGCTTCCAGCCTCTGCAAACGAACTCCAGATGCGTGCACCCCCTTGTGCATCTGGCTAACGTGGGACCTGGGGAACCAAGCCTCGAACCGGGGTCCATAGGCTTCATAGGCAAGTGCTTAACCGCTAAGCCATCTCTCCAGCCCCACACTGGATTCTTGACATAAGGGGAGTGTTTCAGTGGGAAAGGAACGTACCTTGCATGTCTGTCTTCTATAATTGGTCCCCTCTTCAGGTTGCTATGTGTGGTGGTTTGATTCAGGTGTCCCCCATAAACTTAGGTGTTCTGAATGCTAGGTTCCCAGCTGATGGAGATTTGGGAATTAATGCCTTCTGGAGGGAGTGTATTGTTGGGGGTGGGCTTATGGGCTTTATAGCCAGTTTCCCCATGCCAGTGTTTGGCACACCCTCCTGTTGCTGTGGTCCATCTTCTGTTGGCCAGGGGGTGATGTCCACCCTCTGCTCATGCCATCGTTTTCCCCTGCCATCGTGAAGCTTCCCCTCGAGCCTGTAAGCCAAAATAAACCTCTTTTTCCCAGAAGCTACTCTTGGTTGGGTGATTTCTACCAGCAATGCGACCCAGACTGCAACACTATGTATGTGTACACACACACACCCACACACACACACACACACACACACATATATATACTACTTACTATTAAGTTTTACAATCTCATTGTTAAAAATGATTGTAATTATACCTTTACCCATTTGAGGAAAGTTCTACTCCACACAATAAAAAAAATAAAAATAAAAGCTAACTCTGGCAATGTACTCCAACCCCCCAAAAGTACTTATGTCCTAGCTTTACTATAATACCTACTCTTTTACCTTCTGAGCATCCACATTAGCTTCTGCAGACACTGCTTCTCATGGGGTGTGTGTGGAGGTGCCAATTGATCCAGAGCTTTTCTTCCCATCAGAGGTGCACAACAGCTTCAGGCAGTTGTCAGAATTTCTACAGCCTACATGTGAGTCTTTCAACAGCTAACCTTCTGAGGAGAGAACCATGTGATGTAATAAGAAATCCTTTAAGAATGGTTGTAGATCTTTTAAAGACCTTTGAATGTGATAGTTAGGATTTATAAGTAGCTACACTGTCAGTATATTTCCCAGTTCAGTTCTTCAGCCTGAGTTAGAGACACAGTGTTAAGAAAGATGTTCTGGAGTTCTTATAACTTTTCCATCAGCATATATTCTTATAATTTACCATTGCATTCTAGATTCTAGCATCCATTTTGTCTTCATATTTCTGTTACATTTGTCAAATTAGAGGTATATTTAAAATAGGGAAGTAGGGCTGGAGAGATGGCTTAGCACTTAAGTTACTTGTCTGTGAATCCTAAGGACTCAGGTTCAGTTCCCCAGAACTCATGTAAGGCAGATGCACATGGTGGTGCATATGTCTGGAGTTTGTTTGCAGTAGCTGGACGACCTGGCGTTCACATTCACTCTCTCTTTCTCTCTGTCTCTCATTCTCTTGCTATCATAAGTAAACGACAATAAAGTATAAGGAAAAGGAAAGGAAATCCAACAAACACATAAGTAACAAAAACATTTAAATAAAATGCTCTCTTCTGCACGTTGATAGTGTAATGAACCACTCCACAGTTACTGGTATTATGCAGTAACTTTCATTTTAGCACTTAGTTCACTTTGGGTCAGAAATATATCAGTACAGAAGAGATACTCTCTGCTTTATGCTAACCTCCCAAGGGAAGTTATGGAAAACCTTCCGGTTATGTGACTCACTACTAAGATGATCAAAAGGTTTCTTCACATGAGTTTGCAGTTAGAATTGAAATAGCTTGAAGGCAGCTGTCAGAAGTGCCCATCAGTTACAGTGCCTATGTGACCTCTGTGTGTGATTTGGCCTGCCGCATGCCATGGTATGACAATAGCCCAGAGTTTAAACAGCACACAGAAAGATGCATAGCCATATATTTCCCAGTCTTATGAGACACAGTGTCACTACATCCACACCTCATTGCTCCAACAATTACAAGACTGACTATTAAATTAGAATGTATTGAGATACCACTGAATATAAACTTTTCAAGACAAAAGAGAAAATTTCTAATGTATAATGCATTGTAATATATACTTATCCTTAGGTTGTAGTTTTTGTTTGTTTTTGATGGTTGGATTTGTCCTTTTAGACATTCCTTCCTCAAAGAGTAGTTCAGAATTTGGAAGCAACTTACCCAAGAAGATTAAGAAACAGACATGGTGGTTTGTTTGTTCAATCTTTTGATATGTAATAATTAGGGTTTGTGTATTTTCCATGAAAATAATAGCAAAATAAATGTCTCAAAGGTTAAAAATTAAATAAATAAACACAGAGTTTAAACAAATTCCTAAGGATAAGCGAATGATTCAGAGGTGGTTAATCACGATTAACGTAAGTTCTCCAAAGTACCAAGCATCTCAGTGATTTTATACTTTTTATGCCACAAGCTGAAGAGGATCTTGTTAACAACAGACAGAGGGTGGAGATTTGGGTAGCTTTTCTTGTCTGAAACAGATCTGACAGGATCAAAGATATACTATTAAGCTGCATGATAGCATTTGATGTGTATATGACAGGTTTGATCTCCTGTAATATCTACAAAATTTGTTCACTGAGAAAAGTTTCATGCTTCTAAGTTTGGCATTTCTGAACATTTCGATCATTTTTTAAAAACACCATTTTGCAGTAATTTCAAGCTCTTTTAACCATATCACAAACTGATGGAAAGACTGCTTCAATTGACCTAGCTAGAGCAGAGTATATGTGAAAAACTACCAGTACAAGGAAAGCTTTCATGTTTATTCTTCTCTGTTGAATTATTTCTACTGGTTATGCACTTCATGTTACATGGACGAGATTAATTACTCCAAATGAAAAAAAAATCATTCTCAAAAACTGAGAGCTGAACAATTCACTAAAAGTAAACTACTTCATCCATGGAGCAGTTAATTCGGCAGTAAACTCCATCTTCCTCCTCTCTCAACTTCATCTTTTCCCAAATAGCTGGACCTGGTTTAACTTTCTCCATAGCTAGAACCCCAAAAGAAATGTGGCTGACCTTCACTTTAATGAAGAGTTGTCAAGAATTTAGTATCTGGGGCTGGAGAGATGGCTTAGCGGTTAAGCGCTTGCCTGTGAAGCCTATGGACCCCGGTTCGAGGCTCGGTTCCCCAGGTCCCACGTTAGCCAGATGCACAAGGGGGCGCACGCGTCTGGAGTTCGTTTGCAGAGGCTGGAAGCCCTGGCGCGCCCATTCTCTCTCTCTCCCTCTGTCTTTCTCTCTGTGTCTGTCTCTCTCAAATAGATAAATAAAAAAAATTTGAAAAAAAAAAAAGAATTTAGTATCTGTTTAAAATTGCCAAAGGTCAAAAACACTATCTAATTCTGTTCATTATGCCCACACATATTTACTGTTTCAAAAATTAAAATTGAGGATTTTAATGAATATGTTTCTTTTTGCATATTATTGCCAACATATCCTATAAAAATAATCTTAGTTAATTTACCTACTTAAAATTTGTCATGCTATTTTTAATCTGTCTCTTACTGTGATTGTATTCATTACAAGCCTGTGCTGAAAATTTTATTTATATTTGTTCCATATTTTTCTGCTGTTTTTTTTTTTTTTTTTTTTTTTTTTTTTTTTTTTTTTTTTGAGATAGGGTCTCACTCTAGCCTAGGCTGACCTGAAACTCACTATGTATTCTCAAAGTAGCCTTCCGCTCATGACAATCCTCCTTCCTCTGCCTCCCAAGTGTTGAGATTAAAGGCTTGTGCCACCATGCCTGGCTTGTTTCTGCTGTTCTGAATTATTTTTTGTTACAAGAATTCTGTTAACTTGTTTTGATGTGAGTTGCATACATTTTTGTCTGTTTTGTCTTTAATTTTTTACTTTGTTTCTTTGGTCTTTCTGATAGAGATGTTTTTTGAAGTTGTATAATTGGATGTATCGATTTTGTGCTTGTCACTTTCAGCTGATAATTATACTGTTATTTCTGGGTTCATGTCACAAAGCATTCCTCTTGTTGTTTCTTTAAATGCATTTCTACCTGTGTTTAATGTTTGGTATCTCTTGGATTTATTTTTGTATCATGATATTGTAACTAGTAGTCTGCATTTTATCTTGTTTCTATAATTAGTTATCCCATTTTTGGAAATGATTTTTATTTTTCAATTGCTTGAAATAATATTTGTCCTATGCTCAATCCTCCTGCAGTTTTAAGTGTTTGTGAATGAGCCTGTGTTTTGGTTGACTGTGTTTCACTTAAGTAAGATAAAGTTTCTTTCCTGCTCTATGTAATTTAATAGACTTAATTTTTCTTAATATTAATTGGCAATTTTAGACAAGGTGGCAATAGTGATAACAATGATGCAGTTTTACAGCTAAAACCTAATGTGCTGTCTCTTTTTAAAAAATGTAGTTTTTTGCTCTGGAGAGATGGCTTAGCAGTTAAGCACTTGCCAGGGAAGCCTAAGGACCCCGGTTCGAGGCTCGATTCCTCAGGACCCATGTTAGCCAGAAGCACAAGGGGGTACATGCATTTGGATTTCCTTTGCAGTGGCTGGAGGCCCTGGGAAGCCCATTCTCTCTCTCTTTCTTTTTCTCTGCCTCTTTTTCTCCCTGTCTCTCTCAATTAAATAAAAATAAACAACAAAAAAATGTAGTTTTTTAGCAGGGCGTGGTGGTGCACACCTTTAATTCCAGCACTTGGGAGTCAGAGGTAGGAGGATGGCTGTGAGTGTATGGCCACCCCGGGACTGCATGATTAATTCCAGGTGAACATGAGCTGGAGTGACTATATATATATATATATATTTGCAAGAATAAAGAAATATAGAGGGAGAGATACAGACAAGCAGACAGACAGAGATTGAGGGCCTCCAGTGCTGTAAGTGAATTCCAGATGCGTGTGCCACTTTGTGCATCTGGCTTTACCTGGGTACAGGGTGATGTAACCTGGGTCATTAGGCTTTTCAGACAAGTGTTACATCAACTGAGCGATCTCTTAATCCACAAAGGGCTTTCTCACAATGTCCTGTCTCCATGGCCTAATTGTTAAATACATAATATTCAATGTAGTGTCATTTCTTTCTAGTACTGCTTATCCAAAGGGATGGTCGGGTCATTTTGTTTCAAAAGTATTTTCATCTTTATTATTAGCATATATTTGTTGTACATCTTCATGTGTATCTATGTCATGTTTCAAAACATGTAGAGTATTCACTGATCTAATAGTCATGCTCTTCCCAGCCTCTGGTAAGTACAAGTTCACTTCCAAGTTGTCTTGATATGTATACATTTTATTCCTATACTTCTATTATCACATTGTCTTTATTCATTTGTGGAAGCATTGTAGCATACCTCAGGGAACTTCATAGCTAAGTGATTAGTGATATTGCTGCAGCACATATAGGAAAGCAGGTGACCTATTTCACTTTGGGAAAATATGTGGACCAAATAAAAGATCTATTCTTTGATATTTAAATACTTATTTGCAGATATTTGAGGACTCCACATACAGCTTAATATAATACTTTTAATTAATATGAAATTTTTCTCATTTTGTTTTGCTATTCTGTTTTCTGAGGGATAGGATCTCACTAAGCATACTGGGTTGTGTTTTAGTTGATGATCTTCTTTCATTCCCTGAAGTATTGGAATGATCTGCATGTATCTCCATGCCCAGTGGGAAAATCAGTAGTAATAAATACATATAATTCTTGGGCTGGAGAGATGGCTTAGCAGTTAAGGAGCTTGCCTACAAAGCCAAAATACCTTGGTTTGATTCCCCAGTACTCACCTAAGCCAGAAGCACAAGGTGGCGTTACTTTCTGGAGTTCATTTACAGTGGCAGGAGGCCTTGGAGCACCCATTCTCTCTCTCTCTCTGTCTCTTTCTCTCTCTCAAATTAATAAAAAATAGTATATATATATATATAAAATCAAAGAAGAATTTAAAACTTTTATACATCACAATTTTTACCTTTTAAAATTCAACAAAGTGAAATATTACCTCAAATGTTTCAAAAGTCAATGCTATGGTAGCGAGAAGATTATGGCAATATTTAAGAGTGCCCTGAATCACATTCCTCACAGAGAATGACTGAGGCTTTTATGACCCAACAGCGAATAAAAAGAAAAAGAAAACCCTGAGAGGCTGAGGGGGCTCTCCAGGGAAATCAGGGAAATGGGAGTGAGGCAAATGGATATAAAATTGAAACTTTTATAAAAACTAAAAATAGTATAGCATTAGAAATATTACATCATTAAAATATTATTTTCTAATGTGATTATAATTATTTTAGAGCCTTTAAAGGATAAGATTAGAAAGATAAAATAATCAGTTTATACCGAATTCACCAATCGCTAGAACTGACGGATTTTTCTTATAGTGATGACCATTTTCCTTTCCCTTTCTCATTATGTTAATTTGTATTGATAACCTCCCTACATATCCACAATGGAACTGGATCATAATCCCAATCCCCCCCACACACTCTATGTTTTCTTTCTTTCTTTTTTTTTTTTTTTTTAATTTGAGGTAGGGTCTCACTCTAGCTGAGGCTGACCTGAAATTCACTGCGTAGTTTCAGGGTGGCCTCAAACTCCCAGTTATCTTTCTCCCTCTGCCTCCCGAGTGCTGGGATAAAGGCGCGCGCCGCCACGCCTGCTTCTCGCTACTCGACTTCATCTGTCCTCCTCCCTCGCGCTGCTCCGCTCTTCACCAACCAGCTTCACTTTTATGTCGATGTCATTTTTTCTTTCCTTATATTGTGCAGGTTTGGTCTAGGGAGCAAAAGCCAACGGGAGTTCCTGAATGCAGCCCCCCCACTTTGACTGGAAAAACAACATTCCTACCCACGCCTCTTTTTCCCTTGGCTCTTGCATTCTAAACACTGCCTCTTCATCCTGGTCCTTTCCCATGGGAAAATGTGACAAAGATGCATCCCAATGCTGAACACTCCACCAGAAATGAATGTTCTTAATGTATTCAAAACACAGAAAATTAAGCATTAGGACATGTTTATTTTTGCATGTCTTCCATACAGCTCTTTCTTCTTTAATGCTAGTTCTGTGAACTCCTGTAAAGGAAAATACAAATCACAAAACAGGTCATTTATTACCACAATCCAATCACCTCTTTATGATCATGCAACTATTTTTTGGAGACATACAAAGAGTGAAAGTGTGTGTGTGAGAGAGAGACAAAGAGAAGAGGGGGGGCTCAGGAGAGAACTGGCATTCCAAGGCCGCTCAACTTCCGTGAGCAGCATCTAAACGCAGGTGCTCCTTTGTGCTCATGTGCAACACGCTTGCATCACTGTGTGTCTGGCTACATGGGACCTGAAGATTCAAGCATGCATGTTCAGGCTTTACAAACAAGTCCCTTAACCACTAAGCCATCTCTCCATCCCACAACTATGTTTTTGAATCAGAAATTGACATTTTCAATCAGAAATGCATATTACTTCCTCTAACAATAATTTTAAGTTGAAAAAAAATATTAAATAGGACAGCTGATCTATACCTAAACATAAAATCTCATGTAATTCTA
This sequence comes from Jaculus jaculus, assembly GCF_020740685.1. NCBI lineage: Eukaryota > Metazoa > Chordata > Mammalia > Rodentia > Dipodidae > Jaculus > Jaculus jaculus. The sequence continues at coordinate 83,934,110 of NC_059114.1, forward strand.
CTCTGTTCTGGTTCTAGTCACAACACTTCTGGTATCAAAGACGTGGGTTTTCTGTATCAATTAATATTGCAACTATTTGTAGACATCATCCAGTATCATAGAATTTAATTGAATACTGACAATAATTTTCTAAGGTTAGCCCAGGCCACACAAATGAAGGGCTTATTTTCCCAAAAGGAATTCCTTAATGCAAGACCTATCACAAACAGTGGCTACCCATATAATCAATGTGTCCAGTTTCACTATAAATCAGAATTTCTCAGAACCCCACCCCAAATTCACTAGTTTGTTTTACTGGCCACAGACCTCAAGCAACCCTTCATTTGTGTTTGTGTTCATGGTACATGATGTTATACAAGATACAAATGAAACATACAGCTGGATAAAGAATTTCTTAGAGGTTGGAAGGGTCCAGAACACAGGGACTACTCTCTCACAGAGTTGAGCTGGCCCAGTCCTAACACACGAGCATACTCACCAACCAGATTCCTCCTTTGAGGCCTCTCTGGGAATTTCATCACATAGACATAAGTGAGTCTGATAAACTCCATCTCCAGTTCTGGTCACATTGCCATGGCTTTGTAGATTAGGTACAAATTCAGTTTATGCTGAAGAAGAAAGTGAAATAGGAACAAGTCCCTACAATCTATGGTGTTCTCCTCTGAACATCATCCCCATCCCAAAGCTACGACAAGGCTTCCAAGAATAGTCATACCATTTCCATAAACTCATGTGTTGCCCACGGGTTAGCTAAGAGATTCTCTCTAAGAGAAACAGAGATTGTTGTCACTTCCATCATTCAGAATGATCTAAGCATCTTAAAAGTTTTGTGCCATGAACCATCAGTATTCACCAAGTAAATGTTTATTATTACATCAAAAGATCTTGCCTTTCCTCTGACTGTACTTACTTGGTGCTTTTGAGATACTTTTAGAGTTTGTTGGGGAATTGTCTAATTCTGATAAAATAGTTGCATATGATGCTAAAACCTATCATATGGTTTACCTACATACAGTGAATAAATCAACACAGATGTTTGTAATTCTTTTTGTTAGAGGACTAACGGCAGCTAGTAATGTGTGTCTTCACAAATGTGATTTCTGCATTCTTCTCTATCAGTGAGTCTTGACATTGCACATAAAATGATGTCAGGATGGATCATGTTTATGAATTTGCAGAGATAAGGTTGTGGCATATTATTTTTTGCCTGAACTGCAGCAGAGATTCTATCTGAAATACCAGAGGTTTGGAGCCTTACTTCTTCCATATGAAGAAATGATTAATTTTTATGTCAATGTACAAGAAAGTCAAATCAGGAAATGATAAAGCATTCTTTATTGTTAAATACAGTGTATTCTATTCATGCAGGCCTGGAGAACATTAACTTGTAACTATATAATTGTTACATTTTATCATACTGGGGTTAATCCGTTTTTATAAGTTGCTATTTAGAGATCAAGGGTGATGAGGACCTAATTTGACAGAGTATATTTCTCCGATCTTACATACAAGACATCTTTACCAGTGCATAAAATTCAATTGGTTTCAAAAATGATAACAGAAAAACTAAAAACAAAAAGAACCATAACATTAACGTATCATTTTAGAGCATTGTAATATCGTACACTTTCTTTTGGAATTATGACCTCATGGATACAGAAGTTTCTTCTTGCCTCTTTCCCCTTCTCTACTTCAAATACATGGGGAGTTAGGGAAACTTATCCATTAAGTATTTATTAAAATTTTTTCATCATAGACTCTTAATTCAATATTGTTCAGTTGTGCCAAAGAGGTAAATGAAAAAAATAATATAATGAATAATAAAAATGGAATTTTGAATACATGATTTGACAAAATCCAGTTCAGTACACATTTTGAGAGTACTAACTTGTGTTGTATTCCTCTTAGTACTGAGGGAATATGACAATAAATAATGCAGTGGTCTTTCTTCCAAAGGTCTCTGCTTTAATATTCTACCATAAAATGATGTGTGTTAATGTGCACGTGTATCCATTATCTCTTGTTGACCCATGAGAGGAAAACAGAATAGATATCAATTGTGGCCTTTATACTGATGAAGTTGTACCTCGGAGACAGGAAACAATATTCACTGATGCTTATAGCCATTAAGTGGGGAAAAACAAATGTAAAGCCATGCATTTTTCATTTTAAGCTAATGCCTCTTCTACTTGTGTAGAGAAAACCTAGGGAAACTGAGACCCAGAGATGCTTAAAATAGCCTAAATCTCCAGGAACAATATCTTTAAATATTATGCAAGTATTATTTTGAATTTTTGACTGCCAGACTTCTCAGCCAAAGTTGAAATCCAGAAGAATGAGATACAAAATCTCCAGGTTTTTTTTTTTTTTTTTTTTTAGAGGTAGGGTCTCACTCTAGCCCAGGCTGACCTGGAATTCACTATGGAGTCTCAGGGTGACCTCGAACTCACAGTGATCCTTCTACCTCTGCGTCCTGAGTGCTGGGTTTAAAGGCATACACCACCACGCCTGGCTAAAATCTCCAGTTTTTATAACATACTGAAATGGTTTATAATTAATGTATATTAAAATGTATAACCCAAAACTAATCTGAGACTCTTAAAAATAACATTTTTTGGAAATTATCATGAATCACATGTGTCAAGCTGAGCTCATTTAAAAATGCGCTATTGAGGGGCTGGAGGGATTGCTTAGTGGTTAAAGTGTTAACCTACAAAGCCAAAGGATATAGGTTCCATTCCCCAGGACTCATGTTAGCCAGATGCACAAGGGGGTGCACACATCTGGAGTTCATTTGCAGTGGCTAAAGGCCCTGGTACACCCATTCTCTCTCTCTCTCTCTCTCTCCCCCATCTCTGTCAAATAAGTAAATAATTAAAATTTTTAAAAATGTACTTTCTTGGACCAAGAAAAGTAGAAATGTCCACATGATATGTATTATGTCCAGATAAATAATTGAAATATTTCTCTAAAATAATCTGGAGACAATTGTGGATTTCAATGATCTCTAATTAATAACTCCAATAGTGATTTATAAGAGTCTATAGATGACAATAACCCTGTTGATAAATATGTGATGTTACATGGTTCTTTGGAAGCTTAGCTATGAGGCATATGATGCTCAACACCAAAATTGGATGAAACTGTGTTTATAAAAGGACTGCATTAAGCAAGCTTGCTAAATTTATTTTTTTATGTTGGATGAAAATATATAAAAGTTAATAGATCAAGTATGGATATAATATTATCATTGGAATACACAGAAAATAAGCAAAAATCATATTATATAACACTGTGAAGGCAGGAGGCATGCAGTTGTTGGAATATAACTCAGAATGTGGGAGGTGAAGATGGCTTCCCTGTGAATGTAGGATCACAGTCTTAAATATTAAGTAAGAGGGCTGGAGAAATGGCATAGCGGTTAAGCGCTTGCCTGTGAAGCCTATGGACCCCGGTTCGAGGCTCGGTTCCCCAGGTCCCACGTTAGCCAGATGCACAAGGGGGTGCACGCGTCTGGAGTTCATTTGCAGAGGCTGGAAGCCCTGGTGTGCCCATTCTCTCTCTCTCCCTCTGTCTGCCTCTTTCTCTCTCTGTCACTCTCAAATAATCAAATAAATAAATAAAAATCTTAAAAAAAAATATTAGGTAAGAGATGTCTCTCCATGTGGTGGTTTGAATAGAATAGATGGTCCCCTGATATATTCAGTTATTTATTTGTTTGTAGTTTGCATCTGCTGGTTACCTGGCTGGAGGCAGTGTCACTGGGTGGATCTTTAGGTGTGGTGGTGGGTTTCAGATTTCAATCTAAAGATATGCAAAGTGTGCCTAGATGGAGTTCCTGAAGTGTGCTGTGTGTCCTTTTGGGTTTTGGCTTGTACTTCTCTCTCTGCTTGGACCTGTGAAGGCAGGCCAGTTTCCTCTGCCATTACGGAACTTCCCCTGGATCTGTAAGCTTCAATAAATATCCCTTCCTCCATAACTGTGTCTGGTCTGAAAGTTCATCTCAGTGAACCTGAATCTGTCTGCTACACTATAGAAAGACCAAGATTTACCTAGAAGTTTGATGAGAGGAGAGCATCATCAATGCAGATAAAATGGGGAAAATATCTTCTGACATTTAGTAGAGCACTGGGTGGTGGCTCTTAAGTGAATAAGACAATTATGGAAAGGCCAATGAGGTAACTGGAGACCAGATGCTGCAGCACTGCAGAGCACAGTGCAAGCAGATTTTGGAACGTGTAGTTTTAAACAGCGGAGTGATGTGATCTATTGTGTGGTCAAAAGAACTGCGAGGCCTCTGGGTTAAGATAATACAACAGAGGAGGACAAGGTAGAAGCAGAAAGATCAGGTAGAAAGTCACCCAGGATACATGAGAGATCAGAGACAGGCCTGAAATTTTTCTCAGATAAAACATTCATAAGACCCTGTATTGTTACAGACCTACACATTGAGGGAAAGGACTTGGTGTGGTAGATCACTTCTGCCTACCATGTGGGAGAACCTTGGAGACCATATATGAGGTTCTGTGTTCAACCCTCACCATGTCAGATGGTGATTGTGAAGATGACGATAGTGACGAGGGTGACGGTGATGACTGTGAAATATGAAAGTAGGGATGCTGGAGTAAACTGAAGTATTTAGTTTCCTGTTAAACTAATATACATCAAACATAAACTCTGTTAGTTGAAAGTCTATCAAACTCTATGTCTGTAGGTTTTAAATTTAATCTGATTTTTGGAACAGACTATGGATATGATAATATATACATTGGTTATTTACTTTAACCAATGTATATTTTATCATACAACTAGAAGAGTACCACAAATAATTAAAAGAATGGAATACCCCTCTCTAAAATTCTTTTTGTTTGGCACTCATCCACCTATCCTACCACTGAATGGTTCACATGGTCATGCTATGTTAAATAAATGAAGTACTATCAGTTCAATTGTTCAAAATGGTAATATTTTCTCTCTAAGGTTATTTGTTATAAAAAGTAGATTAGAAATGCATATAAGCAGTGTAGACCCAAAAGAAAAGGCTGAGGCAGCACTGTGAAATAATACATCCTTTCCGTGTTCTATCAAACATCAATATTACGCCTCAGGGTTTTGTATGAAGGACAATGCATTTGAAATGGAATTTCCATTCTATATTTAGGGTCACTGCCAGTGCTAATACTTAGTGATTATTTAAATCCTATTGGATACAAACGTTGAAAACAAAATCATAACTTTTTTTTTTCAAATTAAGTGAAGTTTAACTCTACATAATTCACATCAAAAACCTGACCACACGTACACTTGACATGGGTTACCAACCTCCTGTCTGTGCACTTTCTTAGCAGCTGAGACCTTCCACAGTCCCATTGTGAATTTTATTTTTTCCATTGGCAGCCACTATCAGATGGGTGAAAAGTTCTTTTTGCTGGTTTTCTTAAGAAATAATCTGTGGATAAAAAAGAAAGAAGAAGAAAAAAACCCTTGAACTTGAATTCTGACAAATATTTTCATACATCAAGAACATTGAAAAGTTTGCCATTTGAGATGTCTAGGAGCAAAACTTGGTGAGCACAACTGGAAGAAATAAAGACAATAGTTTTGGCAAGTTGAGCTTCTACTAAGGTCAAAAATAATAGATAAAAAGAGAAAAGGGCAGCTGAAATTGATCATGCGTACAGAAAAAGAAAACCAAAGTGATCCACTGTCTTGGGTTTTTTAGCAGAAGAAAGAATTGAAAATACTTCTAAAGAAAGGAGCTAGAGAAAAGAAGACAACTGAGAAATGACTTGGGAAAATCAGGAGAAGACACAGTATCTTGCCAAAGAAAATTATGAGGGGATCCTCTGAAAGGAATAAGAAATCAAAGGCAGACTCAGACAACAATGCCATTTTATCTATGGCTTAACAGAAAGCAACGAGCTTTCATGAAACATCAAAGCTCTCTCATACCACTTATTTCATATGCTGTTGTTCACTGTATTTCTACTAAGCACAAATACAGGATGTTCGCACATCAATCACATAGAGATTTCTATTCTTTCCTTCAGAAAGAGAAATTAGCAGTAGTAGTGGTTGGATCTTTTTCTAGTGCTGAAGATTAAACTTAGGGTCTTCCACAGCCTGTAGTTCCTCAACTGCTGAGTTACATCCCAGTATAGTTATTTTTATTTTTTTTTAATTTGAAAAATGTCTTAATGTGTATTACAGGCTGGCCTTAAACTCATTACAATCCTCCTAGTAGTATAAAAATCTGCTAGGTGAGCGCCTTACTTCTATTACTACAGTTCTAATTTTTGGAAGTAATTTTCATAATATTTGTCTGCATATTTATTACTAGAAGTGTCGTCTCCAGATTTTATGAAACTATAGACTGAGTGTGGTGGTGGTTTCCTATTTTAGCAGAAAGGGATTCCTTGACTCTAAAATCACACTATGGCTGGAGAGATGGTTTAGTGGTAAAGGTGTTGCATGCAAAGCCAAAGGACCCAGGTTTAATTCCCCAGGACTCACATAAGTTAGATGCGCAAGGTGGTACATGTGTCTGGATTTTGTTTTCAGTTGCTGGACCAGGCATGCCCATTCTCTCTCTTTATCTCTCTCTCTCTCTCCCTCTGTCACTTTCTTCCAAATAAATAAATAAAATAAAATATAAAAACAATATTATTAGATATAAAATATGTATAAAATATTTTTTCATAATGACTGATACACTTTTCTATCTCATTAACTGGATTTTTTTCTTTTTATATTTTAATTAATTAATTTACTTATTAAAGACAGAGAGGGAAAGAGAGATAGAGGGAAAGAGAGAATGGGCACACCAGGCCCTCCAGCCACTGCAATCAAACTCTAAACACATGTGCCACCATGTACATCTGGCTTACATGAGACCTAGAGAATAAAACCTGGGCACTTAGGTTTTGCAGGCATGTGCCTTAAACATTAAGTCATTTCTCCAGCCCTAACTGAACATTTTTGAACCTAGTTTTTCTACAATGATTATACAAAATTTTCAAAACTTTAATATTATTTGTGTATGCATACATATATATATGCATAAGTATATACATGTATATAGTATATATGGTACCTTATAACGTCAGGTCATGATACGCAGAGACATTCCCTCTTACCCATAACTGATGGCTAACATATATGTTATATAACATATATGGTATATAACATATATACATATATGTATATATGTATGTATATATATTTTATGCACAAATATAAACTGTTGTAATATATGTACATATATATATGTATATAGCATAAACATATATGTATGTGTATATACATGGATATAATGTAGTAGCATATATGTATATTCAACTCATGTATGTGTGTGTATGTGTGAGTGTGTGTGTGTGTGTGTATGTGTGTGTGTGTGTGTGTGTGTGTGTGTGGTGGCAAATATACCTAAGGAAATAATCAGTTGATTATCTTATTGATGTTTTTAACTTGTTTCAAAGGAGTCATAGGTTTCATGAATTCATATAATTTTATAAAAGTGATTCAATTCTAGACATTTTATAGTACTATAAAATAGATGTACTGGTATGATTTTTGTTTTTTTATTTTTCTGTAGCAAAATATATTGAAAATAATAGTATTTTTCTCCTACTACATGTCAAATACACTAAGAATTTTATCTAGCAAAACAAATGTATCATGAAATTGTCCATTGCTCTCTGATTATAAAATTCCATGTTACTTTCATGTTTTATGAGAGTTTGATCATCTGTTTGGTTTCTTTACTAATACATCAAATAAACTTTTGACATAAGCTGGCTCTGTAGTATATTATAGTGGCATCAGTATTTTGAAAATTATATTTGATAGACACAAACAAGGATGAAACTGTCTTCACATTATTTCCATCAGACTTATTTCATTGCACATGAAGGTAAGTTTTTTTTTCTTTTTTTTTTTTTTTTTTTCATTTAAGACTCAGCAATAGACCTGATTTCTTCTCCATCTTCTAGACCTGTGCAGACTTATTCTAAGTGAGCAGGCATGGAAAGTTACCAGTGATGGCATAATTGTTTTGTACTGGGAAGGAATCTTCTTTTTATATATCTTCACTGCTCCTCCAGAGTTCTGTTTCTTGGAGGCGATCTCTGCGCCATGTTTACTCTGCATCACTCGATTATCCAGCCTAGCCCCTGTGTGCCGAAAGCCCTCTGTAGAACCGCTTTCTGTGCTTGGTTCTTGATTCTAACTCACTCAGACCCTGTTTGTATTTTTGGTTACAAGCATTTACTAATTTCAGATGCACGTTGTTGCTGCAGTTCACTTCAGTGGATTTCACTGGGTTGTGTGATTGTAACAAAAGGGTACAAGTGCATCAGTGTCACTGAAAGTCCTGGTAACTCATGATTATCGACACTAAACGATAACATTTTTAGTAAAGATTCCTAACTCTTTCTGCTTGCAAGTTTAACACCTGCTTCTCCTTTCTCTACCTGCTTCACTATTCTTTCTTCAAGATATAGATTTAACCATTTATCCAATGACTACATCCTATTTGTGTGTTTTATTCTTCATGAAACTGAACATGCTCAAAAAAAAAAAAAAAAAAACAACCTGAGAGATGTTTCACCTTTTTGCCTATCTTCTCACTTAAATAAAGTTAGATACGTAATTTACTGAGTATATGATGACCTGATTATTTCGTGATAAAATATCACCTATCTATCTTTGCATATTTGCATTTATAACAAAAACTGGTTATTAATAAAAATCATATCCTCTGCCCTCACTTGTGGGGTGCATAACATTTGCGCAGTGAAATGATGGTGTTCAAAGAGAGAAATTACTGTGAGTTCTCTGAATATATTTTCAAGCAGCAACATGTTATATTCTAACTTAGACAAGATTCACCATTCTAGTCTAATATCTGACCTCATTGCAGAAAAATGATAAATTTCAGATGCCCATTATTTACTCAAGGTCACAAAATCTGGTCTTCCCTTTGAGCATTTATCTCTCTGATATTCTCATAGTCTCGGGGGCTATTGAATCCCCACTCTTTCTTGCAGAAAACTTCACAGGACATCTATGAAACACACCTCTCCTTCTCACTCCCTTCCTGTCAAGGCTTCAGTTGCAGCTGTTTTTTTTTTTTTTTTTTTCTTTTTTTTACAAAGCTCCTTAAGTTGTAAGCAACTGGCCAGTAATAGCTAGAAAATCCTTGGTCTCTTCTCTATTCTTGCCCTGCACTTTCCTCTTTAGTACTCTCTCAAATGCCTTTAATTATTATCCAGGATCGATCCCTCTCAAAGAGCTGCTTTAACACAGACGCCTCCTCTGATTTCCAGGGCTGTAAATCCAGCCGCCTCGCTGACAAGACCATTTACAATCTCAAAAGCAGCCCCAGTTCCACTTGACCACACCTGAAGGTGAGCTGGATGCTTCCACCACACGCAGGACCAAACATAGGCTCCTCAGGGCAGACTCTCTTTGCCTGTGGTGTGCATGGCACAAGCAAGCTCTTAAAAATAATCCTTGGCAACTCGCTCCCTACTCCTGGCGTCAGTTCACCTCTTCTACGGATTCTTCGTGAGTCAGCTGTGGCTATGATCTCAAAATATCATGGACTAGTGACTTCAGCAGACATTTCTTGCATTCCTGATGATGATGATTCTTGGGTGATGGCTCACGTTACTTTGTGCCTCTATCAGAGGTGGAGCACTCTGAAGGCTGTTCCTTTCTCACATAGGAAGTGATGCCATCAGACTACCAATCATGACTCATTCAAAATTCATTCTTTCAAAGGTGCCGGGGCCAATTGTCTTCACTGTGGCAGCCATGGGTTTAGAATCTGAATTTGTGAGTTTTGTGGATATAAGCAGTCAATCCACCACCAAATTCACAGTGAGGTCTCCGCATTCTTCCCTTCTCTCTTATCTCCACTAACAACATCTTTCAAATGTCCTCTTTGTTCTATATGCAGTCATGGATCCTCTTTCATCCCTTGTTACACAGAGAAAAGAGTGGTGTTTAATTAGATCAGGGATCTAATCATGACACAAGGTGCCAACATACCATTCTTCCTCCAGTTTGGGGATAAAAACAATCAGGTCCTTAAACTGACACCCACTTAGGTCTTCAGCTTCTGACTTCCTCCCCTGCCTGCTGCCCCTGCAGCAGACATATTAGCCTTTCCACTTCCCAAATACCCATAGGTATTTGAGGGTGTGTTGCCTGCTCTGTGGGAATTTCCCCTGATTCTAGCAGACCAATGAGCCATTTCACTGTTCCCACATCACCTTGGGTGTAACTCTGGGGTGAATATCATGTCCCACTTAGAATATGTCCTCCTCTATATCTTTTTTCCTTGCCAACAATTTAGAGTATTTTATAGTTAATGTCAGGTTGATAAATTACTATTTAATTTCTCTGTACAACCTAGACAATGATATTGTTAAGAGCTAGATGCCCTCCCCCAAGATGGCATACCTGTGATCCCCAATATCTAAAAAAATAATAATAAACCTTAGAAAAATACTTGTCAACAGATGTTTATATCACTCTTTGCTTGCAACAATCACTACATTTTATTTAGACTTTGGCACTATAATATCTTCTTAGAGCTCATATTTTGTCTTGCAGTTCCTTTTACATGGTGCCTATAAGCCTTATTACTTATTAATGTCAGAAAAAGAAATATTGATTTGATTGCCTAGAAATATCTCTGACCATATCCATTTGTGAACCCATCAGAAGGGTGCTCACATAAAGGGTGTAGCTGTAGAGTCAAATTCTGAAGATAGAAAGCAAATGAATCCCACATGAATCCATAATGCAGAGCTTAATGGAGTATAGGCTACTACTGCTGTGTCCTTAAGGAAAATGAGCTTGCTTGTCCTCTGGGGCAATCTAAACTTGTATAGAGCTGTTTTCATTTAGGGAGCTGAGTTGCTGTACAAGAATGATTGGGGTATTGCTGACTAATTTAGGTTCCAGTTATCTGGGATATATTTCATAGCATGTCCCAACACCCCAATAATTGTAAATAACATCAATTTTCAAGCAGATAGTTGTACATTTCCCCCTTTGTTACACCCATGTTGGCCAGAGTTATTGAACAACATCAGGGCTAATTTATTTCCCGAGGGGAAAGAAAACTAACCACATCTTGAAGGTTAATGGATACATGAATCCTGTAAAGACTGTTTGCCACTACAAGACAAGAATGGATGGGCAGAGTTATCTAACACTAGTCTAGATTCATAGGTTATAGGGGAAATGGCAGGCATGTCAATACCCACATTTTGAAATATACATTGCATTAATTATACACAAGTGGAAAAGGTACCAGTACTATTCACATTATATATATATATATATATATATATATATATATATATATATATATATATATATATATATAATTTTAATGTGGCATACTGAATTCTATATTACTGTCATTTAATGTACCAGAGTGGGGACATATATCACTGCTATTCATGTGACTGCTACAGTTTGAAATTGAAATTCTTCTTTTTCAATGACAGTTTAACTGAAGGCAAGCATGTACCCATTTTACACTTCTTTATTTTTCTTTAGTATTTTATCAACTGCAGTACATGAGAGTGTAGAAGAAGTGATAATATTCATAGACATAAATCAATTTACACTTTCCTGTTTTTGCATTTTGACTAGTAAACATCCTTTATGTCAAATCTCTACTGTAATCATATTGATTACCAGTGCTGACATTAGGGCTGCAGAGATGGCTGAGATGTTGAGGTTCTTAGACTCAGGTTTAATTCCTCTGTTCTCATATAAGCCAAATCCATAAGGTGGCACGTGCTCCTGGAGTTTTTCTGCACTGGTAGAGGCCCTGCCATACCCATTCTCTCTCTCTCTTTCAATAAATAAATAAATCAATTAATTAATTAATGGTGACATTTACCTGCCTCCTATGTAAGAAAATAATATTGAAAACCCTATTTCTCTCAATTTCTTTGAATGGCCTCATTCACTTTCCTATTTTTTCTCTTTTCGTTTCTTCTCTGTTTTTTGCTTCTTTTTTCTTTTTACTTTGCTTTGCTTTTCTTTCTTTTTGAGGTAGGATCTCACAGTAACCCTAGCTGACCTGTAATTCACTATGGAGTCTCAGGGTGGCCTTGAACTCATAGCCATCCTCCTACCTTGGCCTCTAGAATGATGGGATTAAATGTGGGTGCCACTACACCCTGCTCTTATTCAATTTCATTTTGTAAATATATGTTTTGTTGACAACTTCCATAACTCTAAATAACATCCCATGGGAATTCCCTCCCTTCCCCACCTTCCCCTTTGAAACTCCACTGTCCATCATATGCCCCCCTTCTCTCAATCAGTCTCTCTTTCATTCTGATGTGATGATCTTTTCTTCCTATTATGATGGTTTTGTGTAGGTAGTGTCAGGCACTATGTTCTTAATAATGCTCCTGAGTTGTTTATGTAGGTAGCTGAGATAATTAGAAATAAGGATTTGAGAGCTTTAGAGATTGCTGAGTGGTTAAGACATTTGCCTGCAAAGCCTAACTAAAGACTCTGGTTCTATTCTCCAGTACCCACACACAAAGTGATGCATACATCTGGAGTTCATTTGTAGTGTGTGCATGCCCTGCTGTGCACATTCTCTCTGTCTATCTCTCTTTTCTCTATCTCTGCTTGCTAATACATAAATAAATAAATAAATAAATAAATAAATAAAAGTATTTTTTTAAAAAGATTTTAGAATTGGTGGTTCATTTGGGTTCTAGTTCATAAAGAAAGATGTTGATGAAGTGTACTGTTGTCCTTTTTTTTTTTTTTTTCTCTCCTCCAAGGGCAGAGGAGTGAAGCTTATACTCTGAAGGACTTTCTTTAAGACAACAGAATATGAACCCACAAATGAATACTAACCATGAAAGTGGCTATTTAGAAACTGATTAAAAACTAAACAATATCACAAACAAAAACCAGAAAAAGTTGCATATTATGTTTCAATAGCCATCTTTGGCTCTTTAATATTATGTTGTCATATAACAATTATTTTATAGTATAATTTTCAGAGAGAGAATAGACTTGACTGAATAAAATTACTTCTATGTGATTAATAGTTTAGAGATACTTTTTTCATCTTCTCAACACTTTATTGGTTTACTGAGTTTAATATCATTCTTATTCTGCAGTTGACAAAGGTGATTGTGTGAGGATAGCAGATGGACCGATGAACTGGCCAAGGTGCAGCCAAAACAGGAGCATGTTATGGACCCAGTTCTTACCATCTGAATCCAAGTGTTTGGCTTCTAGCCACCACCCTGGAATGAAGCTTTGTGAAAATGCCCAGCTTCATAGCCAGACCTTAATATGCTTATTCTATTTTGGATTTGGGGAAATCTCCAATTTAGCAAGCCTATTGCACTGTTAACTTTTGAACTTTTGTTATCATATTGGCCTGATAACATGGAATTAAGCTTTCAACTATAAATGTCCATCCTTATATCCATGCATACTGGGAAGAAACAGAATTATCAGCTTGGATGAAAACGGGTCTCCTGTTTGGTCATTGTTTGCCAATGTCTATCAGAATTATGAACAAATGCACTGCAAAATAAAGAGCTATTGAAACCTTAAAAAAATGGATGAATTCTAGAACCTCATTTCAATATTTCAATGTACAAATTCCAGAAATCAAAATTCATGGAAATATGTAAGTTGGTTTTGGTAGGATAATTTGTGGTAGAATTTGAGTATTCTTCATATCTGCTTTGAGTTTGAGTTTGTTTGCATTTGGATCAGTACATCTTTTTTTTTTCCTTCCAGCTTCTCATACTGTGTGTGTGTGTGTGTGTGTGTGTGTGTGTGTGTGTGTGTGTAATCTTTAAGAGTATGGAACATATTTGTTTAATCAAACTGTTTTAATTAAATGAAATTGGCTTTCATATCTATGTTTCAATAAAAAACGTGTGGTTGTCAATGTTAGCATACCATCAAAATGGTATTGCTTTGAAAATTCAGAATGGCAGGTTTCATTGAATCTCTAATTATATTAGTTATACTGGCCTTTTCTCCACGTGATATTATGTTACATGAGCAATCAGATGTTTCAGACAATTTTTATCGTAATAGTAAATAAGCCTTCTTAAATGAGATTTTTTTCCCTTTACCCAGAAGAGTAGATAGCAAATAGAGGCTCATTATTTTAATGTTGCTAGGAAACATCATTGAAATATAATAAAGTGGAATTATATATTAGTTAAAATTTATTATTAACTCCTTCATATCCACAAATATTAAAGTATGTGATCTAGGGTCTTAATATAATGTTATTTATTTTTAATAAAATGATGCATTTGTTGAGTATTTGGCTGGCTAAAATTATATTATCAATATTAAAATAAGTAATTTATTTTGTACATAGTAAATTCACAAAATATATCAGCATCCAATAGTGTTATTCTTACAAAACTCATTTCATGAATGCACATGTTTATTTTTAATTTATTTGTTTGAGAGAGAGAGAGGGAGAATGGGCATGCCAGGGCCTCCAGCCACTGCAAACAAACTCCAGACGCATGTGCCCCCTTGTGCATCTGGCTAACCTGGGTCCTGGGAGTTGAATCTATGTTCTTTGGCTTTTCAGGCAAGTGACTTAACAGCAAAGCCATCTCTCCAGCATGAATGCATATTTTTTAAGTCTCTTTGTATTTAAGAAACACAGTAAGTCATTAGATGTTGTACAATAAGAAAGGTCAGGAAAATATATTTGTTATTATTTTCTTTATCCTTATGTTATTCAAAATGTCATAATACTGCAATTTCTATAATAGCATCTTGTTAGCCATGGTTTCTTTCAAGTGTAAAATGTTTTAGTAGATAAATTAAATATTTTCATTGTATAAGTACGTATCTCCCCAAAACATAAATTGGATTAATACCACGTATCATCTTATATGAAATTTTGCAATCTTTTACACCGTGGCCATTTCCTTTTGATGCTCATGTTTGTAATTAAAAGAAGCTTAAATAAAAGGGTTTCCAAATCTTTAAAAGAACTGGAAATTCTTACAGTATGACCCTTTTTAGGGGCTGGAGAGATTGCTAGGCACTTGCCTACATAAGAATCACCCTTCTATTTGTGTTTCCATGTGCTTGTTTTACATTCAGGAGGGCCTATCTGCTGTACATGCCTTTGTGTGACTGCTTATTTCTCTCAGCAAAATGTCCTTCAGCCCATCATAGTATTGAGTATGGCAAAATGTCTTTATTTTCTTAGACGTAGTTACATTCCATTGATGTATGTATGTCACACTTGATCCCTGCATCTTTAAATGGGATGCCTAAGTTGTTCCCACACACTGGCTATTAAAATATTGCAAAGAACTGAAAGGGGGCTATTACCAAAAGTGATTTCATTTTTTTTTCTCTTTTTTCCACATATATACCCAATAGTATAATAAGTTCTGTAATTACTAATTTTGAGAAAATTCTGTGGTGTTTTCCTTGATAATGATACCTTTCATAATCTAAAAAAAGAAAAAGCATACAGGTGTCAATTTTGGAACATTCTTGCCAACACTATCATTTTCTTATTATGATAATTGCCCTCTGGAATTTGGTCCTTGAGTGATGCCTCTAAGACTCTTTGAAGGGCTGGTCCCCAGGCTACCATTGTTGGGTGGTAATTCAAACACTGAAAGGTAAGACCATGTGGGTCATCCTTTGGTCATTGGAGAGATGATACTGTAAGCAACTGTGTGACTGCAGTCTCTTCAGCTGTGTTTTGCTTCCTGACTTCCAGTACAGCAGTGTTCTGTGCCATACCCACACTGCTTTTCCATCCAGACCTCTCCACAGAAAGCTGAACGCAAAGAGTTTCTTCAGTTTTGCAATGTAGAATTTGCAGTGTAAGCCATAATAAAAAAAATAATTGTTCATTCCATATGTGTTATTAAAATGACAAAAAGATAAGAACATCATGATGGGTGACATTTCATTGATTCTGTTCTACATGTCACCGAAGTTTAGTGAATACTGAATGTATTTCATGGGCCTGTTGTGGTATTATGTACTCTTTGCCATATATATTCATGTCTTTGCCAATTTGTTAATCAATTCATTTTCATTTGTGCTGCTCAGTTGTAGGAGTTGCTACTATATCTTGGAGAGTAGCTCTTATTTATGTTTGCTTTGCAAATATTTCCTCCATTTTGATCTGATTGTTTCATTCTGTTCAGGCATCCCTTATTAAACAGAGGATTATTAATTTGTTAAAGTACTGCTTGTCAAGTTTGCTTTTCTGCTTATGCTTCTGGTATGTAGCTAAGAAGTCTTCGCTAAACATGGGGCTTACCTTTCCCCCTAAGTGTTCTCTACTTCACTTCTAACATTTGTCTTCAATTCTAATGGTTTCCACTCATTTTCTACATAGTTGAATGTTCATAATCAGATTTTATTGCCTATTTGTAATGCCTTTACATGAATGCACACATCTTATTTAACCAAT
Source organism: Jaculus jaculus (assembly GCF_020740685.1). Taxonomy (NCBI): domain Eukaryota; kingdom Metazoa; phylum Chordata; class Mammalia; order Rodentia; family Dipodidae; genus Jaculus; species Jaculus jaculus. The sequence goes on from NC_059114.1 coordinate 83,950,602, forward strand.
CTTCTATTAGTAATTCTATAAGGAATCAGTGAGCAGAACCTGAGAACTCTCCATAGAGCTGTGCATTGAGGCATATCCATGACTGGTTAATTATATGGGATATATTCTGATGCCTGAAGTACATTTCCTACTTGTTATTAGTGAGTTAGAAATATGATTGATTAAAAGTGTCTTTCCCTCAACAAGAATGACTGACATGCACATAAAATAGGAGGTATGTGACCAAAAATCTTTTGTGAAATATGAATAATAGAAAAACACCGAAAAAACGATAAATGTATGAAAATGAATAATTGATGAGGGTGTGACATACAGAGTTCATAAAACATAAAATAGCAATTATATCATAATTCTCCAGATTGAGAAGCTTAGTTCAATTTACACTATAAATCTCCTATTTATAGAATATTCAGAAGAATAAGCACAACATGATGTAGAATACAGCAGTTTCTTTCATTGTCACAAGGAAATGTTATAAATCAATAATTTGTCTTACCCTCAGTAAAGTTAATACATTCTCCCAATTTATGGACTTTACTGCATCATTTTATTTAAGGAATTACATTTCTTAACTTCAATACACTCTAAATTAACATTACTTTAAGTGGTTGCAAGATTGTTTCCTACTGAAACTTTACCTTTAAATGATTGAAATGAACCCATGTCAACCCATATCCATGCCTTTTTCTTATGTTTGCAATTTTTTCTACTTGTCTATTACATGGTGTTGTAGTCAGCTCCATGTTCCTGGAATTAACATCCAACCAGACACAGTTTATGGGAGAAACAGGTTTATTTTAGGTTTACAGAAACAGGTTTATTTTAGGTTTACAGGTCCAGAGGAATTTCTATCAATGGCAGAAGAAGCTGGCTGCCTTTCACAGATCTAAGCAGAAAGGAACCACCAACAGGTAGCAACACAAATGCAAACAGCCAGAGCTCAAAACTGCTGTCCACATACATACCTGTGGCCTGGAATGCAGTTTCACCCCCACTGACATGCCCCTGGAGCAGGAATCTATCCATCAGGGTCTGAAGTTGCAAACTTAATTTTAATAAAACATCTGTGTCTATGGAGTCATACATTTCAAACTATCACATTCAAACTACCACAGAAGTGTCTGTGTTGATAGTTGAAAAACGTGGATCTATTCAAAATGATCTCATCCATATTTGTAAAGAGAATCTCTCCAAAGAATGAAACATTTATAGACCCCATGTATTAGATCAGGGGAATATTTTGGGAGTCATTTTCAGCCTCACAAATTTAAGTTGTATTCACCACATTGAAAAATCTAGAATTCTCCCTTCATGAGCTGAATATCCTTGTTGCCTTTTGGTAACAAAACTTACCTCCATCTCTACCATTTCCCTCTTCCCCCTAATTTCTGCCACCTACCAAACTGTTATCATGTCATATTTTCTGTTTATTTCACTATGTTATACAACTATACTTATAGGATACACAGATTTCTGAGTCTTGCTTTTTTTTTTCCTTTTGATTCAATGTCCTAGAAATTTATTCAAGTATTCTTCATTAATTGACCAGATTCCCACTGCTGAATCATAGTACTTGATAGAAATGATGAAGAGGTGTTGAACTATGTACTTGTGAGAAGAGTTAGTAATGTCTGCACACAAAGATAACAAATAACTTTGTCATTGACAGTTGTGTACAGGTATTGGCATGAAATTTTTTTGTTAATTTTTCTGTATCAGTGCCAAGGAGTTAAATTCTAGGGCCATTTGGTACTTCTGAGAGATTTGGGACTCTGTCATTTTAAATTCTCAGGTTTATTGCTCTTCAAGACTCATAATTTCAAAACAAAGACAAGTTCACATATGTCCAATGCTTCACTGAAAACAAAATTACACCTTTATAAAAATGATGGCCTGATACATAATGAACCTTAGTACTTCTAGCTTATTCTTAGACTCCTTCTTAACAGACATAAAGAGGCCATACCAAATTGCAAGATAGTCCATAAGAAGACTATACAATATGGACCAAATTCCTTCACAATGAAATTCAAAGTTCTGTTTTCCTATAACTATTACAATACCAAATTTGGAAGGCTATTTTCCACAAGTACAGCCACATAACTTGACTCCAGCAGTTGAACTGTAATAGTGAATACAATATCAACATGTACTAAAGCACCTTCTACACAGATCAGTGCTTATAGTGAAGTCTATCCGACTCTAATTACATAGACTGCTTAAAGCCTCAATGTTGGCATTGCAACCCGATCCATAAGAAATTGTTCAGCAGTGACAGAATTATCTCTGTACACAAGAAAGAAAATTTACTTTCAGGAATTTTCAGGGCTCATGTTCTAACCTCATCATTCTTCTCAAACCTCTAAGAAATTCTCTAGGCAAGTATGACATGGTGATAAATTACTCCTTAGTGTTCACAAGTATTGGACAAGTCTGAGAGAAGATAGAAATGTCCAAGGGTCAAGTGTGCTAACTCTATAACCCCTAAATGCTTATAAAAAACAATTTTGAAGATAAGTGAGAACTCACTCCAAGGAATTTGTAGGACAAAACATAAAATTCCCAATCAGTTTCCTTCTATTTATCACATACATAGTTTCAAGATTTTTTTTCTAACAATGAATAACATCTACATAGAAAATGATAAATGCCTTAACTTAATGGTAATTTTAATGTTTATACATTTTATAAACAAAATTCCACATTATGAACTTGTATATTGCAAGTTATGTTCTTAATCATAGTAACTTGACACTTGCTCATTTTCTTAATATGACTTTATTTCAGTTGTATTTTTTATATCATACATCACTAGACATTTACAAGTCAGTAATGCATACTGTGACCAGAAAACAGGTATTAATACAAAAAATATATCTTTTGTTAAATAGCAGTTTAGTGTCACACATCCAAGTGATTATTTATTTTGAAATGGTACATACATTTAGATCTGCCAGTATTTCATTAAAAAGGAAGTTAATAAAATCCAAATCAATATTTTTTTATAAAAATAATGAATTACCTTATTGTGAAGCCTACTTAGTCTCTGTCTCTTCTTTCTTTCTCTCTAGTTCCTTTCTTTAGTAATGACCACATTTTTTTTTTCTTCTTTTTTGAGGTAGGCTCTCACTGTAGTTCATGCTGACCTGTGAAACACTCTGTAGTCTCAGGGTAGCCTCAAACTCATGGCAATCCTCCTTTCTCTGCCTCCCGAGTGCTGCGATTAAAAGCATGTGCCACCATGCCTGGCTCGACATCTCTTAATTTTCAATCAATATAATCATTTATTTGAAGATAACTATTTTTTTAAATGGAAATAAAGCAACAAAATATCACTCCAAGCAATGCTGACAAGATTTATCACTAAATTATTGCTCTATATAAATGCATGTTTGTTTGCCATCCCTGACCTTAGCTATAGAGATTTCCCAACAGGAGGTAATGAGTGAAAGAGGTTGAATGTGCTTTTCACTGGAAGTCATGGTTCACTTCATTGTAAGTTACAGCTTGATATCAGAGGATTCACCTGAGCCAAAACAACCACATGCATTTATTGGAAGATCACAGAAACTTCAATCAATCTTCCTTATGTAAAGAGTCCAGAATATAAGGGTTGCTTTAGCCTCTCCCTGTCAGCATGAATAAATGTAACTACAAGTACAATGTAGTTGTTTCATGCACCTATCATAAGGTGTGTACATGTGCATGTCTACATGTGTCTGTGTCTGTGTATGCATGCATGAAAATCACCTGTGTTCATAAACAAAACATGCTTTTTAAAGTCATTATTGAGATGAATCAGTCTATGTGGTATGAGTCTAATTGGGCTCCTCTTTTTTAATATAGACAGTTATATATATGTTGATAACTTCTATGCTTACAGACAACAAACCATGGCATTTCCCTCTCTTCCCCCACTGTCACCTTCATTACTCTGCTCTATGTCATATCCCCTCCCTTTATCCATTAGCCTCTGTTTTAGTTTTATGTCATCATCTTTTTCTCCTATTATGAGGGTCTTGTGTAGGTATTGAGGCCCTTCTGTGGGATCCAGCAGTTTCCTCTTTCACAGAATGATGAGAACATATGCAGAGGCTATTCAGAGAAGAATTCTTTCTAACAAAAGTTATATCAATATTTATATACTTACATCAATATATTTATATTGTTTCATTTAGCTATCTCTGAAATGTCTTAGTTATTTATAGTATGGGTGTCAGTGGAAAACAAAATTGATAGTTCTCATTTCTGAAGCTTGGCAAATCAGTGATCAAAATAATTTCAGGTATTTGGCTGGTCGGGGCTCACCTCACCTTCAGAGACAGCATCGTGTAGCTATGTCACATGAGCAAAAAAGTTACGGCCACAGCAGCACTGTAAGGCTCATTCGTCAGGGGGCCAAGAGCAGATGCCCCTGCTGGCCGAGCCCATGGCTCCATGGCTATTCGTCACAAACTTAGTTTCCACTATGATTTTGGATGCAACACCACTACACAGCAGCACATTCCAATCTTTGCTAGCTTAGTAATAGTCAGTGATAATCTCTCCCTTGTGTGGATCAGCACATGAGGAGCAGTTGGTATGGCAAGTTTTGATTCCACATCTCTTATGAAGTCACTGTCAGGAATAGTTGAAGCAAACCTCATTTTTTGAATTCATTATTGGTTCTGGAAAAGACACTCACTACCATTCTTCTTGGATTATCAAGAGGCCTTAGTTCCTGCCCACCAAGGCCTCAGCTTTTGGACTTGAATGATAGACTAGTGCTTCTCTTACTATGAGCAATCCAAGAGTGTAAGGCAGAAGCTTATTGGCAATCACACTCCATGATGTCCACAATAGTAATGTAGATTACGGTACAGCCATACTGAATCAGATTGGATGACCCAGGTTTGGAAATACCAGCCAGTACCACATAGGAAATTTTCTGAACTGAAATAATTACCTCATGTAGACAGTTTTTTTTTTTTTAGTTGTTTATTGTTCAAATGATAGCAGCACAATATCTGAGCTTTAATTATTTGTTTTTGTTTTTAACACTAAATTAATAAAAGTATTAATTTTTTTTTTTTTTTTTTTTTTTTTTTTACTTGCAGGGAGATACAACACAGAGAGACAGATAGAGAGAGCATAGGCCCTCCAGGTCCTCTAGCCACTGCAAATCAACTCCAGATGAATATGCTATTTTGTGGATCCAGCTTTACATGGGAACTGGGTCATTAGGCTTTGTTGGCAAGTGCTATCACCACTGAGCCAATACTTATAATCAATGGACACTATATTGCACAACAGTAATGTTTTGACCATAACATATTAGAAGGCTATAAAAATACTTTTGTCTGTATTCTTTCTGAGTGAGTAAAGTCTAGAGTTTTAGTTTAGCTGTATGAGGCAATGACTTCTAGGGTTTCTTTTAATTACTATTTATTGTTATCATAACACTGACTTCCTATCAATTGTGCAGGTTAGGTATGGTTTTCATGTCATCTTCCTACCCAATTTTATGTCCACCACTCACTCTTCCCAACTTCCCACAGAGTATATTAACTAAAGAATCATAAAGACAAACAGAAAAAAAAACACCCAAAAGCATAATAAACACAATAACAGTGTCACAACCATAATGACATCAGAACAGTGACCTTGAAGACACATGCTCTGACCACTGACCATTGTACCCTTCTTTCCTTTACACGCAGCCTCTCCATCCCTACTTACTCCTAGGAACCTTCCAAAACCAATTACAGTATTGTGTTTCATTGTACTGGCAAAAGTATGAGTCAGTAAAATCATAACTAAATATAACTGGGAGACCAGATCATCCAGGATAGTTTTGTATTTTTGCCAAGAGTTTTGGGGACAATCCAAAGATTATATGGACTTCACATCCATCTGATGCTAGAACCTTTGCTATCAACCTTCTAACAAGTACAATCCAGCCAATCTTTGAAAATTGTTAATCCCACAAAGCCCAAATATTTCCTAAATAAACTATAGCCAATTTGAAAGTACTGTGAAATGTGGGTTAGCACTTCTTTATGCTCAAAAATTACATGTACATATATTTCTTTTTCTTTCAGGGGATTATCACTGGTCCTGATTTAATGGCTGCATTATGCAAATTCATTTGCAAAAGAAATCAGGGGTAGTCCTTTCTTATTCAGATTCCTTGATTAAAGCAAGGCTTACAATTGCATCTCAGTCCTACACCATACCATTGCAACTCCAGACAAGAATCCAAGAATAAAGGAAATAATGCTGTCATTACAAAGTAAAACTCTGTGTCCTCTCAGCAGGAACTGCCTGGTGCTCCAATAACCCTCCAGTGATCACCCGTACTCCACTAAGAGGACCCTCAGGCAAATAGAGCAAAGAGTGGGACATCACGAAATAACTGGACGGGAATTAAACCAATTTTCAATATGTTCATATATTAAAGTTCCCATTGCTTTTTAAGAAGGTGAAAAGTAAAACCAGTCCATTTTTCCCGGTGGAGACCTGCTATCACTTTGACAGGTTTGGAAGGTAGCAGACATTAGTAAAGGGAAATCTGAAGTAGATAAGGGATGTGAATAAATAGAATGATGCACAGAGCAGGCACCAAAGCGCAGGGTGCCAGTGAGGCTCACATGGAAGAAAGGCCCGGACACCCTGGGCACTGTTTCACTATGCTATCCACAATTGCTCACCCATTGTTACTGGGTTCCTTTTATGATTTTTTTTTTCCTGTTTTTGCTTTCAGACATTATGTTTATCTATGTGGATAAACACATAACTGGGTGGGCACAGTGTCATCCTATATGTTGATATAAGGTGGGTATAGGAGAATCAGATCAGAGAGGTGAGCTATAACAATAGATGAGGTAGATGTAGTAATGAGGCTTTGGGGCAGAAGAAGGAGCCACACCCATAAATATAGGCAGGCAGCATCAGAGACTGCACAAGGCAAAGAAAAGGATCCTATAAATGTCCAGTGTGGGGCTGTGGTATGGCTCTGTTAACAGGATAAATCATTGATTTGTTTGTTGGTAAGAAAGCAAATTTTTCATAATATTTTACAGTAGAAAATGGAAACAAGTATAGTAATTCAACTTCTGAATGCTATTAGATTATAACCATCTGACTGTCCTCTTAAACAGCATTGTGTTTTCTTTCTTTTATTGGTAAAGTTAATATTGTTATTATTATTATTATTATTATTATTATTATTATTATTAGTTATGTACATAGTGTGTATACAGTCATGTTGGCACCATCATTTGCCTCTTCCCTGTCATACCCCCTCCTCACGGACCCTCCTCATTGAGGAATGTGGGTCATGCACTGTGGGGTTAGCCATCAGTAATGGGGAGTAGGCAATATCTCTGTGTATAATGAAGCAACTTGTGGTTCTAAAAATCTTTCTGCCCCCTCTTCAGCAAATTTCCCTGAGCCGTATTAGGTTCATTTTAGGTCTACTTCAGTGATGAGGTCTTGGGAACCTCTGTGTCTCTAGATAACGAGTTTGGCATGAGTTGAGTGTTCTCTGTGTCTGCCTCCTTCATCCTTGTGCCGGTGCCAGGTTGACAAGAAAGCAGCGCTCTTTCTCATTTCCCCAATTAGGCTATGGTCCTGCTGGGGCATCTGTGAGGTGCAATGGGCTAATTCTTTCCTCGGGTTTCCCATCCATCTGAAAAAGAGAAGCCAATTCTTCAATGGAGAGTGAAGTCAGCACCAGATAAATGGGATAACCATTATTGTTTTAGAGAGAATTTAATAGTGTAGGCCCTGTTGTAGCCCATGATTGGGAGCTTGATATTAGAAAGTGGGCTCATTTTTTGGATATGGTTCTGACTTGTTTCCCAGTTCCAGCTATGGGTTTCATTCCACTGAGCAGATATGTTAGCCATATCAAGAGCAGTTGGTTACCCATCATGGCATTGTGCCACTATTGCACTTGTGTGAGCTTCATGTCAAGTTGTTTGCTGTAGAGTAGCTTAGACCGTGAGTTGTATGGACAGATGCTGGTCATTTTCTCCAAGTCACTCACATAATACCTTCTGGCACTAGACAAACTAACTTTCTGGGGACTGACTCTTTTCCAGATTCAAGCCAGGATACTCCATGATCCTTACCAATAGCATATGGTATCTTTGGCAGTAGAGTTTTACCATTAACCTTTGATGGGTCATCAAGTACACTGAAAGAATATTTTTATTTTTTTCTTTTGGGAAACTGTGTAGGTCTCTCTGATAAACAGCTCACTGTGGATGTTAACCACATGCTGGTTCTGAGAGCTATAGGCAAGCATCAAGGATAAAAAAAAGGATAGGTAATATAAAAGAGAAAAATAAAAGAGAGAGAGAGAGAGAGAGAGAGAGAGAGAGAGAGAGAGAGAGAGAGAGAAACAAGAAAGATTAAGGTCAGCCTTCATCATACTCTTTCCAAGGCCCTGTGACACAGGTGTTCACTATAAGGACCTGATGAAGGTTCAACCTTTTAGTCTGTCTTTCAGGATACAGAATTTAATGTACCATTGCCATTTGGGTCCAGTTTCATGCACCCCTCACCATTACTCTCCCCTCTTTTCCCACCCTCCCTATTGTTTGGTCCTCAAGATGTCGATTAGGTATGTTAGCCTCTCTGGTAGATCTATGTTAGGAGCCACAGATGAGTTAGACTATGCAAAAATTGTCTTTCTGTCATTGGGTGAGTTCACTGAGAATGACCTGTTCCAAGTTTGATTATTTTTCTTCAAATTTCATTGTGTCATTTTTTTTTTCCCTGAGGGATGCATAGAATTCCATTGTGTAGATATGCAACATCTTTGTTATCCAGTCATCTAATGATGGACATCTGGATTGATTACAGCTCTCAGCTAATACAAATTGAGCAGCTATAAACATGGTTAAGCAAATCTCTCTAAGTGAGGCATGGAGCTTTAAGTGTAAATGCCTAGTAAGGATATAACTGGGTCTGATGGTAACTCTATAGTCCACATTTTCAGGAGTTTCCATGTTGCATTACATAGTGGCTGTACCATCTTTCATTCCTACCAACAGTGAATGAGGACTCCTAGTTCTCCACATCCTCACCAGCATTTGTTTTCATTTGATTTTTTAATGTTTGCTGTTTTTAGTGTGGTAAGGTGGAATCTCATAGGTGTTTTAAGTTGCATGTCCCTGTTGGCTAGGGGTGATGAACATTTTCTTAAGTGTGTGATTGCCATTTGTGTTTCTTCCTTTGAGAACAACCTAAATAGCTCTCTGCTGAATTTGTGAGTGACTTATTATTGTTTAGGTTTCTGACTTTTATTTTTCCTTTTTTACTGTCTACACCTATTTCTAATAGCTTTTTTTTTTCTTTTCTTTTCTTTTTAAATTAGTTTTCTATTCTGCAAGTACAGTCAGTTTGGTACCATTATTAGGCTTATCCATGACCTACCCCCTCCCCATTGGCCCTTCCTTGTTGATGTATATGGGTCGTGCATTGTGGAGTTAGCCCACAGTTATTGGTACGATAAATGTCTCTACATATCATAACCCAAAATGTGGCTCTGACATTTTTTCCGCCCCCTCTTCCACAAAATTTCCCTGAGCTATTGTAGGTTCCAGAAATTTGGCCTTTGTCAGTTGTATAGCTGGCAAAAATTTTCTCCCATTCAGTGGGTAATCTGTTGGTTCTGCTTACTGTATGCTTGTCTGTGAAAATACTTTTCAGCTTCAGGAGATCCCAGTGGTGTTTTGTTCAAGAAGTCGTTTCCCACTCCTATATCATGGAAAGTTCCTCCTATTTTTAATTCCCATAGTGCCAGAGTTTCCAGTCTCATATTGAAGTCTTTAATCCATTTGGACATGACTTTTGTGCATGGTGAGATATATGGATTGAATTTCATTTTCCTGCATATAATTAACCAGTTTGTCCAGCACCATTTGTTGAAGATGCTGTCATTTTTCCATCCTACATTGTTAGGGCCTTTGTCAAACAGCAAGTAGCTCTAGTTACTTGAACCAAATCTGGGTCCTCAATTCTATTCCACTGGTCTATCCTACTGTTTGTATGCTAGTACCATGCTGTTTATATTATTGTGGCTTTGTAATATAGCTTTAGATCAGGTATGGTGATGCCTCCAGAGGTGTTTCTTTTGCTGAGGATGTTCTTGGATATGCAAGGCCTTTTGCCATTCCATATGAATTCTGAGATCAATTTTTTAATCTCTGTGAGGAACAATGCTGGGATTTTTATTGATATTGTATTAAATGTGTATATTACCTTTGGTAAGATTGTCATTTTCACAATGTTAAAATTTCCTCTCCAGAAGCATGGGAGGTCTTTCCATTTTCTCAAATCCTCCTCAGGTCCTCCTTTCTTCAGTGGTTTTATGTTCTCATTGTATAGTTCGTTCACTTCCTTGGTTAATGTGATTCTAAGGTATATTGTTACTATTGTTGTTGCTATTGAAAATGGAACAATGTTGCTTATCACTTTCTCTATATCTTTGTCTTTTGTACATAGGGTGGCTGCTGATTTTTTTTTTTAATATTTTATTTATTTATTTGAGAGCGACAGAGACAGAGAGAAAGCTAGATAGAGGGAGAGAGAGAGAGAATGGGCGCGCCAGGGCTTCCAGCCTCTGCAAACGAACTCCAGACGCGTGCGCCCCCTTGTGCATCTGGCTAACGTGGGACCTGGGGAACCGAGCCTCGAACCGGGGTCCTTAGGCTTCACAGGCAAGTGCTTAACCGCTAAGCCATCTCTCCAGCCCGGCTGCTGATTTTTTGTGCATCAATTTTGTATCCTGTTACATTGCTGAAAAATTTAATCACCTTTAAGATTTTTGAGATTGAAGTTCCTGGGTCACTTACATATAGAATCATTTTGTTTGTGAATAGCCTAAATTAATTTCTTCCTTTCCAATTTGTGTCCCTTTTATTTCTTTCTCCTGTCTTAATGCTTGAGCTAGGACTTCCAGTACTATGTTGAAGAGGTGAGAGTGAACCCCCCATCTTATTCATGATCTCAATGGGAATTCCTCCAGTATCTCTCCATTAAGTATTATTTGGGCATTAGGTGCTTTGCCTTTACTATGTTAAGATATAAACCGGCCATGTAACCTTTATTATATTGAGATATAAACCATCCATGCATATTCATGCCAAAGTTTTGATCATGATGTCATGCTGTGCTTTGTCAAAGGCCTTTGATGCATCTATGAAAATGATCATGTGATTTTTCATTTAAGATTATTTATATGGTGTATTACATTGACAGATTTTTTTTTAAATGTTTGTTCATTTTTTATTTTTTATTTGAGAGTGACAGAGAGAGAGAGAAAGAGACAGAGAGAGAGAGATTGAGAATGGGTGCGCCAGGGCTTCCAGCCACTGCAAACGAACTCCAGATGCGTGCGCTCCCTTGTGCATCTGGCTAACATGGGTCCTGGCGAACCGAGCCTTGAACCGGGTCCTTAGGCTTCACAGGCAAGTGCTTAACCACTAAGCCATCTCTCCAGCCCACATTGACAGATTTCTATATGTTGAACCACCTCTGGGTTCCTGTGATGAAGCCTACTTGATCAAGGTGGATAATGCTTTTGATGTGTTATTAAATTTGGTTTGCAAGGATTTTATTCAGAATCTTTGCATCTAAGTTCATGAGGGAAAGAGGCCTACAGTTTTCTTTTCTTGGGGCATTTCTGCTTGGTTTGGGTATTACAGTGATACTAGCTTCATAGAAAGAATAGGGCAGCTTTCCTTGTTCTCTGATTGTGTGGCACCGTTTGAGAAAGAATGGTTTCAGTTTTCCCATGAAGGTTTGATAGAATTCAGATGAGAAGCCATCTGGTCCTGGACTCTTCTTTTTCAGGAGGTTTTTGATTATGTTTTCAATCTCAATGGGTGTGGTAGGTTTGTTTAGGAGATTAATCTGCTCTGAGTTCATCTTTGATAGGTGGTATGTGTTCAGGATTTCATGATTTCTACATATATCCAGTTTTGTGGAGTAGAGGCTTTTGAAATATTCCCTGATGTCTCTCCCAATTTTACTTATGTCTATTGTGATCTCTCCTTTTTCATTTCTAGGTTTGGTAATTTGAAACATCTTGCTTTTTTTTTTTTTTTTTTTTTTTTTTTTGCTTGATCAAATTGGCTAGGGGTTAACCAATCTTGTTTAGTTTTTCAAAGAACGAGCACTTTGTTTCATCAATTTTCTTAATTGTTTTCTTAGTTTACAATTCAATAATTTCTTCTCCAATCTTAATTATTTCTTTCTGTCTGAAGGTTTTTGGTTTAGATTCTTCTTGTATTTCCAGTGTCTTTAGGTGGATGGTTAGGTTATTGATTTGGGATCTCTCTGTCTTTGTTATGAAGGCATTTAGCGCTATGAATTATCCCATGAGGACCCCTTCATGGCGTCCTATAAGTTTTGGTACATGGTGTTCTCAATATCATTAATTTCTAGAAATTTTGCAATTTCATGGATTTTTTTTTAATTTTGTCTACTACCTATTTATTGTTTAAAAGTGTGTTGTTCAGTTAGCAGGAGCTTGTGGCATTCCTGACACATTTTTTGGTGTTAATTTCTAGCAATACAGCATTGTGATCTGATATCATGCAGGAAACAATGTCTATCTTCCAAAATATGTGGAGGCAGGCTTTATGACACAGTATGACATCTATTTTAGAGAAGGTTCCATGGACTGCTGAGAAGAATGTGTAATCTGTAGATTTTGGGTAGAATGTTCTGTTGAAGTCTGTTAGGTCAAATAGGTCAAACTGATCTATGGTTTTGTTGAACTCTCACTTCCCTGTTAATTTTCTGTTTGGATGATCTATCTATTGCTGATCGTGGAATATTGAAGCCCCCAGCTATGATGGTGTTGGTGGCCATTTCTGTTTTGTTGTCAAGTATGTCTTGTTTTATGAATTGTGGTGGTCCTGTGTTTGGTGCATAAAAGTTTATGATTGTGATATCCTCTTGGTGGATCGTTCCCTTGATAAACAGGAAGTGGCCTTCTTTGCTGTGTTTGATTACTTTCAGTTTGAAGTCTATTTTATCTGATATTAGTATAGCTACTCCTGCTTGTTTCTTATTCCCATTTGCTTGGAATATCATTTTCCATACTTTCCACCATGAGGTGGTGTCTGTCCTTAGTGGTGAGGTGGGTTTATTGAAAAAAACAGACTGAGGGGTATAATTTTTCTGATTCACCCTGTTATTTTATGTCTCTTGATGGGTGAATTAAGGCCATTAATATTTAGGGTAATGACTGTGAGGTTTGATTTAATCCCTGCCATATTGTGGTGGTTTATGTGGTTTGTTGTTTTCTTGGACTTTGTAGTTTTTTGTGCCTTCTCTGAGTTTAGTTATTGTGATCTGCTTCTTGTAGGCACTTTAGGTTGGTAATTTGGTTATTCTATGTGGAAAATTCCCTGATGTACTCTCTGTAGGTTTTGGCTTTGTATTTTTTTGTATTTTTTTAATATTTATTATTTATTTATGAGAGAGAGAGAGAGAGAGAGAGAGAGAGAGAGAGAGAGAGAGAGAGAAAGAATGTATGTGTCAGGACCTCTAGCCACTGCAAATAAATAAATAAACAAATAACTCCAGACACATGTGCCACCTTGTGCATCTGCCTTACGTATGAGCTGGGGAATAGAATCTGGTTCCTTAAGACTTTGTAGGCAAGTGACATAACTGCTAACCCATCTCTCCAGCCCCATTGTGATCTTAATTGTGTATGTATTTATATTGTATTATGAATATTCCTCTTCTGGAAGAAAGCCAGTGTTCTAGACACAATCTGACACATTTAATTCTGTGGTTGATATGATGTGCTTGTTTGTGTATATTAAAAAACTTCCAGCAATCGTTCTGATTGTTCTCATATGGTGTGCCAGGACCTTTTAAATATCAATTATGAATTGACCTGTCTCCTTTTTCTACTTAGAGGCACTTTAATGTGAAAGATTCTAGACATGATGATACACACCAGTATTACCTTTTCTCTATCTAGGACTTAGTCCCTACCTTGCTGTCTTTTTTTTTTTTTTTTTTTTTTTTTTAGCTTTTCAATAATTCTTTGATTTAGTATTTCTTTTTTTAAATTTATTTTTTATTAGTTTTCTATTCAGCAACTACAGGCAGTTTGGTACCATTATTAGGCTCATCCAAGACCTACCCCCTCCCCATTGGCCCCTCCTTGTTGAGGTATATGGGTCATACCATGCTGTCTTTAACAGACATTCTGTCTATCTCTTGGTATATGTATTTATTATAGAAATTCGCTTAAACTTCCCATGTTTCAATTTTCTTTCATAAAAAGTCAAATAAAATACCTATTTCATAAATGCTTAATAAATTTTTTTATTTATTTTTTATAGAAAAAAAAAGACTGATACAGTTTTTTTTAAAGATTTCTTTAAAAAATATACCTACTGGTAAAGGCTATGCATTCTTCCAAAACTACAAATGTGAAATAACAGAATTTTAAGACAAATTATTCTGGAGAATAGAAACAGGGAAACAGAAATAGTTACTAATCAAATCATTCAACATCAAAAGATTTTAAACACCAAATGATCCAAAGAAAGAAATACACACACTCATACACATATACATAGTAGGAATACCAAAGTAGATTTTATTTTAGAAGGGTATGGTTAAAATTTAAATAGTTTTTTTTTAAATAACATTTCTTTTTCTTTTATTTTTTATCAAGGCACGATCTCACTCTATCCAGGGCTACCTGGCACTGACTGTAGTCCCAGGCTGGTTTGAATCTCTGAGCAATCCTACTGCCTCTGCCTCCCAAGTGAATAATGAAATAATATTTTAATAATAATATAACAGTAATGAAATAATATTTTTAATTCAGAAAATGGGAGAAATAGGCATTTTATTAAATTGACAGAAAAAATAAATGTAATATCAATTCATAATAAATATTTTAACTGAATATATACGAGCAAGTTTTCTATCATATGAATTATATTTAAAATGGCCATATTTATTGATAAAGTATGAAAGATTCTTAAAGATATTAAGAAATACTGAAAACTGCAAGTTTCCATCACTTTGTTTTTGTTATGACAGAGAAAATAAAGTATGTCTCAGAGGAGAATCAAAATTGTATCAAATGTGGCAGGAGAAATGGCTTAGTGGTTAAGCACTTGCCTGTGAAGCAAAATGACCCTGGTTCATGGCTTAATTCCCCAGTACTCACATAAGCCAGATGCACAAGGTGGTGCATGTATCTGGAGTTAATTGCAGTGGCTTGAGGCTATGGTGTGCCCATTCTCTCTCTCGTTCTCTCTCTCTTTCTCTGTCTGTCATTCATAAATAAATAAATAAAATCTTATCAAAGCTGAAGAACCTACTTATAAACACCTCAGAAGCAGTTGAAGTTGATGAGAGCAATAGGAAAAGTCATGACAAAGACAGCACACAGTTACTAATTTTACCTATTTATACAGATAAATTTAAGTCTAATAATTTTAAATAGTTACTTATCAGAAAACGTTATCTATTAAAAATATAGTGAGCATATCAAGACTTCTAGAGTTCCAAAATGTTTTCCAAATTATTAACTGAGAAGAAACAGAAGCATAAACAAAAGGAAATATATTTCATGCTCCACAATTGAAGAGTTGTAAAGATGTTAATTATAAAATTAAAATTATATTTCAATGCTGGGTGTGATGACACACACCTTTAAACCCAGCACCGGGGAGGCAGAGGTAGGAGGATCACCGTGAGATCAGGCCACCCTGAGACTTTGTAGTGAATTCCAGGTCACCTTGTGATAGAGTGAAACCCTACCTCAAAAAACCAAACAAACAAATCTATTTCAAACAGACACAAATTTTAAGAAAAAGTGAGACCCCATTACCCCATTTTCAGAGTGCCAATATGGGTACATGTATTTTTTGGTGTGTACATTAACATGCTCAATGTCAAATACATGTGAAAACTCAAATGTCCAATGATGGAGCAAGAAAAAGAGAAAACATAGAATTTTGGATGGAGGACTGGTGATATTTGGTATCTGTTGCCTTTAGAAAATGAGATGGCTCCCATTGGCTCATGGGTTTTCACTTGGTCCCCAGTCAGTGCGCTGTTGTCGAGTGTTCTGGAACCTTTAGGAAGAGGAGTCTTGGTGGAGAGCGCAGACCCCTGGGAGCGGGCCTGGTGTTACAGGACCTTGCTCCACTTCCTGCTCGTCTTCTGTTTTCTGGCTGAGCTAGAACAAGCGCTGCTGCCACGCGTTCCCTTCCATGCGAATTCTCCTTGCAAGTGTACACGGAAAATAGACTCCTTCCTTAAATGTCTTCTGTTTGGGCATTTGTTCATGACCTGGAGAATGTAACCTATGAAAAATGAAAACGATTTTTAAGGTCATAGGAACATAGCATGACACAGGTTTAAGAACACGTGGAGAATAATGGAGTGGTGAGACTGTAAACCACCCATAGGTACGTGGACTTCTGTCAGATTTATACCTTGAGTGGTGTCCACACCTATTGCCCTCAGGTTGACATTGCTGGTAGAAATCTCTCAACCAAGAGCAGCTTGCAGGGTAAAAAGAGGTTTATTTTGGTTTACAGACTCCAGGGGAAGCTCAATGATGGCAGGGGAAAATGACATGAGCAGAGGGTGGACATGACCCCCTGGACAGCCTCAGGAGGACAATAGTGAAAGGAAAGTGCCAAACACTGGTAAGAGGACATTGGCTCTAACATCCATGAGCCTGCCCAAACAATACACAGGAGACGTTATTTCCCAAATCTCCATCAGCTGGGAACCTCACATTCAGAATACCCAAGTTTATGGGGAATACCTGAATAAAACCACCATAGCACCATGTAACTGGTTTAACATGGTGTTAACTTACGGTTCCTAATCAGCTGACAATATAATAAAAAATGCACTTCAAGCCACACAGATACAATTTGGGAATATATATCTAATTGAGAATATCAATAAATCAGAGCTTAAAAAAAGATTACCCTGATCTTTTTTGAATAGAGCAGAAATCACTAGTCATTGCAGAAAATATAATGTTAAATTATTATAATTAAAAATAACTTCATGAGAAAGAAGCTAAAAGCCCCTAGGCAGGCACATATGCACACACACATACACAGATACACACAGATTAAACCAACAATATTAGAGTGTATAAAGAAATTCTTGGGGACTGGAAGGATGGCTGAGTTGTTAAAGGGGCATGCGAAACCTGCCAGCCTGAGTTCAATTCTCAAGCCACACACCTAAGCCAGATACCAAAAGTGGCTCCAGCTTCTGATGTTCATTTGCAGTAGCAAGAAGCCTTGGTGTGTGTGTGTGTATACACACATGAACATACGCACACACAAATAATTAAATATATTTTAATATATCCTACAAAGTAATGTGATAGGACAACTAAAGTGAAAAACTGAAATACTTTATCTTTTCTATTTTGTTGGATAGTTTTCCACACAGAATTATACATATAATATACATATATATATATATATATATATAAACTGAAATGAAAGTACAAATATATTTATAATGATATGTTTATAGTGACATTGTTCATTGTAGCCCCAAACTGTAAACAGCTGGGAATGTTATCTTATTGGTTATTTGTATGGTTATTCATATATACAAATACCAGCACATTCATATAATGCAATTTTGCAGAGCCATAAAAAGTAAAAGTAAAAACACTACACTATTTATGAAATGAAATCTATGGACTCAAGCTGAGCAAAAAAAAAAAAAAATCCATAAGTCATCTATGATTAAAGTTTGTCATGTTCACCAACAGTCAATATAATCCATGGAAATAAAAGTTTAGATAAAACAATATAGGGGTTTTCTTTCTTTTAGATGGTGTCCATGATGCAAATAAAGGATATGAGAAACACCTGAAAGACTAGAAAGTTCTAATTTCAGAGATCAGTGGTGACTTATTTCACTCTATAAACTTTGTTGTGAATTTTTTAAAAGTTTGTACACACTCTTGCATACGTGTACTATGTTTCAGTGAAAATTCCTCACAGTGGATATTTTCTCAGATTAACACATATGTCCCAAGGTATTAATTAATAAAATACAGTATATTTCAGGTAAATACAAAATAAGGAAATTAACTGTAGCTGACACACAAACTCTAATTGGATATCAGAAAGCAGAGTTGACTCTTTGTGCTTGACAGCGGAATAATGGTTTCTTTTCTGCTTCTCCCCCTTATTTTGACTTGGTTGCCTCTCAATTTTATTTATTCACTCATGAGACATCCATTTTTGCTTAGTTGTAACTTACACATGGCTTTGTCATGATATGGAACCAAAAAAAAATCATATAATAGACGGAATGTCACTTTACAAATTGGTAGTTATTTAATGCACCTTACCCTTCAGAAACTACATTATAGATTCTCAGGGATGACTATGATTATTAAGTTCAGTACAGTTCCCAGACTCAGACCACAGTAATCAAAGTAATATGGACTGCATTGCAGAACCTCTGAATATGGTTCAACCACATTAAGTGGGTTAAGCAGATTTTTTTAAGGGAAAAATACTTGTGATTGGTAAAATAATTTGATTTTTGTATCTATCATGATTTATAAACAAGTGACATGGTTCAGTGCAACTCAGACTTCTTTAAACACTCGGAAATATTAGGGCCATTGAAAAATGATGCAGAGCTCATGTATCAATGTTTCTCATATAAGTAATCAAAAGTAATTCAATGAAATTTGTTACTTTTAATTCCATATGATAATAGCATAATATCATACCAATTGATTTCATTCATAATAGATCTTAATAGTTCTTTTTCAAAAAGAATTATTAAGAGGGTAATTGCCTTAGAGTTTTATATTTTTTGCCCTAACAGATAGAATTTTTTCAGTATGTTGCATGTAATTTACTCCTAGATAGGTATGATATCATATTACAGTCTTATTCATTTTTCAAGAAAATATATTCCATGCAACTCTGATTTTCCTTTGAGTAATTACTACTCTTAAGGCATTTAATTCACTGCTTATTATTTACAGCAATCTTCTGAACACTGTCAGTATACATTTTGAAAGTGATGATAAAAATGGAGTTTAAATTATCCATAAGCTAAAAAATGGTGATTGATAAATCTTGAATTAGAATTTAGGTGTTCTGGCACCAGAAAGGAATAGCATTCAAAATATATTCTGTTATTAACACGGTGGAGGGAGTGAAAGAACACCGACAATGGCATGAATTTAGTAGCTCCTCAGTAACGTTTTCTATGACATTTGGATTGCTGAGACATATCAAAATGGCCTAGAAAAAGTAACGACTTGATACCCTGAAGTATACATCGTAATAGGAGAACAAGAAGGATGTCTGGGATCATTATAATGTCACAATGGTCAGCTGTATTTAGTGATGTTACTGGATGGTCTTGGTTATAATGACTGGCTTGGGTAAAGTAGGTAATGAGAGAAGAAGAAAAGGAAGAGCAAGAAAGGGAGAGTGAAAAGTGGAAAGGAGAGAGGGCAGTTTGTTACAAAACATATATATATATTTAACGTAAATGTTAAAAGTCCCTAGGAATAGTCATCCCCTACTTTGAGTTGACAATGCAGTAACAAAGTTCAAAACCGATAATTTACATGAATCCAGTTTTTAAACATGCAGCTGTTACAGGTGTTTTGAAATTCCATAAATGGTTTCAGCTATTATTTTGTTACATTTGTTCTTCTCTATCATTTTATATCATATAATAAGAGTAATGATATGTACTAGAGTAATTCCTCTTTAAGTGACATTGTTAAGTTAGATTTTTATATAAAAATTGATATTAGTAAAAATAAAATGAAAAATTTCAAGTCAAAATGAGAACTAACCTCCAAGGTAATATACTGACATGTTAGACTTCTTTTTACACATTTCTAATTTCTTTCAGCACTTCGTAGCTCTTGTGTCATTGGTCTCACTCCATTGCATTAATAGGAATTAAGTTTACCTCGGAGGATCCACTGTTGGAATTGTTAAAACTTGAGTGAAAATAATTCTGTTAGAAGTATTTTATAGCAACAGATGATTTGAAGCCGGCAGCCTTGCAGAAGAGTTTCCTTTCAGAATTTTCAGTGGAACATGCCTTCCTACAGCAGCTGTAATTTTAAAATTCTGTTGACTGTCAGTTGAAAATATATAGAAAAAGATGTGCTGTTTGCAGAACTCTCCATAAAAGGTTTAAAGATTATACATTTCAGCATATTCAGCTGACAACCCATGCTTTACTGTGCATAAAAATAATCACACATTGAAAAGAAATAAACACTTTATAGCCCATAAAGCACAGAGAGTGAATTGTGTTCCTTAAGTCATGTTTCAGAAAGTCAAGTGAGATTTAAGCAAAGATGCCATGAATAGTAGTTGAATATTATGTAATATAATAACATAGCATAACATGAAGCAATGGGATTCTTTTAATATTTTTGAAGTAAGCATGTTTCTTTAGCTATTTGAATCTAATCTTATGTATTTCTAAGTAGAGATTTATTTTTACCTTTAAAAGTAAAATCTCAACTACAATAGACATTTGCCAGTAAGAACAGAATATTAAACCTTTTCTTTCTTTTCAGACTCCAGTTTCTAGTTTATATGGCAATTTTAAACTATAATTAGTGGTGAGCATACAATCTATAAACTCTAGATATAGCAGTGATACACAAACTAGTCGTGTGTGTGTGTGTGTGTGTGTGTGTGTGTGTGTGTGCGCATGTGTGGGCGTTTATGGGTGCACATGTGCCAACTTACATGTTCAGAGGTCAGATGACATAAGGTTTGGGTTCTTTCTTTTCACCTTGTTAGACACAGGCCTTGTTGTGTGACCACCTAGCTGGCATAGGAGCTTGAAGATGCTCCTGAGTGAATCTCACCTGGCACAGGTCCCTCGCATTTGCATCCAGCTTTCCATTGGTGCTGAGCATCCACACTCTGCCTGATAGGCTGTGGATCCACAGCTTTGACTTGAGTAATTTTTCAGCCCCAGAACAACTAAACATACATACACACACACACACACACACACACACACACACACACACACACATATATATATATATGTATGTATGTATGTATATATCTCAAGTTCTAAAATAAAAAAATACTAATTCCAAAGCAGTACTATAAAATAAATGCAGCTGTTTGTGTCTCAACAAAACTAGTCTGTTTCTCATTACAAGTGTTTAATTTTTTATAACTCTGAAATAAATGATTTTGAAAAGTTTATTTCTCTGCAAAATAATTAAGATTTTTCTTCTAAATCATTAGAAATACAAGTAGAAATCTCATGGGTACCAGTTAAATACATCAAAATTCCTTA
Source organism: Jaculus jaculus (assembly GCF_020740685.1). Classification (NCBI taxonomy): domain Eukaryota; kingdom Metazoa; phylum Chordata; class Mammalia; order Rodentia; family Dipodidae; genus Jaculus; species Jaculus jaculus. The sequence goes on from NC_059114.1 coordinate 83,971,947, forward strand.
AATTATGAAATTTTGTGTCTACTACCCTTTCAACCGACAGTAATTCTGTTGAGACCTGTATGGCCATGAGTCACTTTTAGAGTTTTAATTTCTCACCAGTTTTTAAACTCCTTGAACACTTCAGGATAATGGGGAAGCACAGGCTTCACAAGGTGAACTCAGTCTTATTTGTAAACCTTTTTTTTTTTTTTATTCCAACACCCAAGTCACCAAATCTAAACGCAATTTCCCAGCATCTGGATACAACCTACAGATCGTCCCAAATGTCTGTTTAGAATTTATGTGTAAAAAAAGTAAACGTTGTAGTGTGCATTAAGCATCATGCATTGAAACAGTTTTGAATGATTTACATGCCACATCAATATGTCAGAAGATGTAGATTTAACTATAACTTTGAATCTAATGTGAGACAATGAAACTATTATTTATATTTAATGACAAACTTCTGGTTATACCAGTTCTATCAATAATCCACTGATTATGTCACTTCACTTCTTGGGGGGGGGTCTCTGTGCCAACTCCTGTGAATGTTCTGACATTCATTGGCGAAGGAAGAACATAGAGGACACTTCCATGTCCTTGAAAACACATTTACAAGTTGTGATGTGACTTTACAGAGTATTGACCGTTAATTGATAGTCAATAACTTGTAGGACAATGTGCTAATACTCTAGATATCGAGCGAAACTTTGGTTATTCTGTTGAATTAAGGGAACAAATGAGCATGTTATTTTCCTTTTTGTATAGTTTTTTATATGTTATATTTATTTATTTGAAAGAGAGAGAGAGAGAGAGAGAGAGAGAGAGAGAGGGAGGGAGGGAGGGAGGGAGGGAGGGAGAGAAAGAGAGAGAATGGGCACACCAGGGCCTCCAGCCACTGCAAACGAACTCCAGACTTGAGTGCCCCTTTGTGCATCTGGCTTATGTGGGTCCTGGGGAGGCAATCGAGCCTGGGCCCTTTGGCTTTGCTGGCAAATGCCTTAACCACTAAGCCATCTTCTGCAGCCCAAAATCTTCTTCTTTAAAAGATTTTATTTATTTACTTATTTATTAGAATCAAAGTAAGGGAGAGATAGAGTGAAAATGGGTGTCTGACCACTACAAATGAACTCAAGATGCATGCGCCAGCTACCGTGTTCATCTTACATGGGACGTGGAGAATTGAATTGGGTTCCATAGGCTTAGTAGGCGTGTGCCTTAACCACTAAACCATCTCTCCAGCCCCCTTTTGAATTACTTCTTTCTTAACAACATCTCCTCTGCCTGCTCATTTCATGTGCAACCCTCCTGTAGCGTTACTGTCTCATTGATGACACCATCTAATAAACTTTTTCTCCTCTCCTGCCAGAGTACCACTTCCCTGGAGAGATGGAAGTAATTAAGTGTGCGAATTCCAAGGGACTCCCTGCAGGCTATAGGCAGCATGCTAAGTAAGAGTAAATAGGAATTGTTTGAGATGTCAACAATTAGAGCTCACAGAGTCCACAGGAGCTGAGAGGTAAGATTAGCTGTAGACGGGGAGATACTCCTTTTAAGAGTTAATGGATCTCTATTGAGAAAGTTTCCAAATTGTTTAGTGTTTCTCTAGGAGCACACAAATGTTCCAAACAGATTTTCCAATCTAATTTTAGATATGTTGGATGTTGCATTAAAATTCCTTCATGTTTTGAACAGCTATAATTAAATGCTATTTAGTGTGCCCTTCAAAATGAGACACTTCAATAATTTACTGTAGCTCATTCCACAGTGCTAAGTCCAGAGCAGTGATTACACCAAATTGATCTCTTGACATTATTCACAGCACTTCATTTTCAAAGTAGTTAGTCTGGTCTTGTACATATGCATATCAACGAAAAATATTGCAAATCACTGGATCTCCTCAAAAAGCTGTCAAATAAATCCATCTTTTCCCAATACCTAATTCACCTGAAAGCTGAATCCTATAGATTTGATGGTAATGTAAATGAGCATAATTACTTGTCATTTTAGGGCTTCTAAAAAATGCTTCTTCTTTTTTAAAATGACTCAATTTGCATTCACCTCAGTATGTGTGGATGTTATTTGTTGTTTAGAGGCCTAATTTGAATAAAATCTAATTTAAGGTACTTAAGTTCCTAATATAGCTAAGGCTCTGAGGTGGTACTATGACATTTTTGCAACTTCTGAGTTATTTGATCTCTGGTTTTCACCTAATTGAGTTTAACTGTGTGCTTTGTGGGACATTTAGCAGCTGGAAAAGACAAGAGGAAGAAATATGCAAAGGAGATCAACCTGATCATCCTGATTTCTGTGATCTTTTCCTTAAAATGGGATCGTGGCTCATGGTGCATGCTGATGCCATGGGTATTTCTTCCCAGGTGCTTGTTTCCCAAGGCAGTGTGTGAAGACCCAGCATCAGATGAACTATGTCCTCTCACTGGTGGGTGGGATATAATAGATTGTCAAAATCTATTTTTAAGTAAGCAATTAAGTAAACAATTTACTGGCACCTTTGAAATTTACAATTAAACACACACACACACACACACACACACACATATAATGTAAGTCAGCATGAAGTCCAATGAAACACTTTAATATATGAGGAGGCATGAATCAAGTGGAACATGGTGCAATAATTCAAACGTGTTGTCCCAAATGTGGAGAATTAATGGTTTTGGCAGGAAACAAGTGGAATGAAGCCATTACCTGAGTTGAAAGTTGCTGATAACTCTCGGATGCCTGCTGCGCTACGTCAGTGTTGTTATGCTGGGGCTTCTGTATGCCTCAACTAACTTTTTCCAAATGTTTGCTATAACCACAGAAATATTGATGAGATCCTAAATATTTTCCATATGTACTTTCTTTTGTTAGGCTCATAAGAATACAATTTTCCTCATTCTGTTTATTTACTCCCAAGAGAATAAGTAGGCATTCAAGGAACTTATATGGCATGATGTGTGTGTGTGTGTGTGTGTGTGTGTGTGTATAAAATAAGTGTCAGTCATGAGATTTAAACAGCAACCTGAAACTAGGTCATGTTCCCTCCCCCATTCACATGTTCGTGAACAAATACAGCCATGTCCAGTGTGTGCTCTGCCAATTTCCTCCCACCAGAAGGGTTTTTGGAACCATCAGCCTTTACTTTTTAAATAGTTACCATGCCTTATTTCCTAAGGAATTAACACAAATTCTCTATCACTTTCGGTATTTTTCCCACTCTTTAAAAATCATGTGTTACAACATTACACCTCTTTTTTGAGTTAATTTTGCTTATATTCAGTCACTAAAAGTATCCAGCAACTTAACCTTACTTAAAAGAAACTGACTAGAATATTAATTCAACCTGAAAAGAGTTTTAATGTTTAAAATTAATACACAAACATAAAGAATTTATGTAAAATGAGAACCATTTGTGTGTGTGTGTGTGTGTGTGTGTGTGTGTCTGTGTGTATGTCTCAGACCTTAGATAATACCTGCTGCTTTAAAGGTAATAAAATGAAGGCCTGGAAAGATGGATCAGCTAAAGGTACTATTTGCAAAACCTGGGTTTGATTCCCAAGTACCCATGTAAAACAGAGCTAGATGCACAAACAGGCAGGCACATCTGGAATTTGCTTGCAGGGGCAGGCAGCCCTGGCATGCCCAGAGTATCTCTCCATCTCTCTTTCTGTTTCTTTCTCTCTCCCCACCCCATCTCTCTCTGCCTGCTTCTTTCTTTATATCAGTCTGTCTTTCTCAAATATATAAATTATATACATTTTTATTTAAAAAATTACATAGTTAGGGATGGGGAGGGGGAGGTGGCACCTGGTTAAAAACACTTGCATGCAAAGCATGCTGGTTTGGGTTAAATTCCCTAGTGCCTAATTGAAGCTAGATGCATAAATACTCATTCTCTTTCTCAAACAAATCAGCACATATTTCAAAAATTAAAAGTTTCCAAAATTTGAGAACTTTTTCTAAGTAACTCAAAAATTATTAATTGGAATTTAAATTACTTGTGCCAAAAGAAAGTCTTTAAAAAAATTTCCTTAGGTATAACACTGAATTTATATTTATATTTTATTTTTTAGGCAAGGTCTCATTCAAGTTCAGACTGACCTGGAACTCATTCTGTAGTCCCAGGCTGGGGCCTTGAACTCAGAGTGATACTCCTACCCTCTGCCTCCATAGTATTGCTATTAAAGGCATTTACCACCATGCCTATAAAAACTTCATTTTTGGAGATGAATCTACAAAATAAGCCATTATTTCTTTTGTTATATTGACCATGCTGCTTACAAATAACTTCACTGCCATTAACTTACTTAAGGCTTAGGAGCCTTAATTTTTTGTCCATGGATAAAATGGATCTTATTATTCCCCTTTTGGATGACTGCATGGCTGACGTTGGAAGAATGAACTGTCTAGCACAGCGTCAGAACAGAAGGGATTAGGTTCACAAAATGTGATATGTATTAACTTTTTTTTTTGACACTGAGGAGGAAAGCAATGGTTTCTATTCAATGTCCACCAATAAAAACATAAGTACCTCATGTATAGCAAGCTTTGTAAAATCAATTTTAAAATATAAAAAGTCCATTTAATATAACTGTTGTGCTACATTTAGCTCAGCTCACCCTCTATAACCCGTATACATTTGGTATATTCATAAACTCCATTGTGGCAAATATCCCTGTGCTTATCCTGCCAATAATTCATTTCATTATAAAATATTTTAAGAAGTACAAGTGTCTGGTTAAAACATATAGCCATTTGAAATTCACAGGTACAGTCCAGTGTCATACTGCTATGTATTTCTAGAATAACTTACATAATAGAAATTAAAATAACTCTTTCCCACTTGTCAACATTTTTTTTTTTTTTTTTTGGTTTTTCGAGGTAGGGTCTCACACTAGTCCAGGCTGACCTGGAATTCACTCTGTCATCTCAGGGTGGCCTTGAACTCACAGCGACCCTCCTATCTCTGCCTCCCGAATGCTGGGATTAAAGGTGTGTGCCACCACGCCCTGCTCCCACTTATCAACACTTAATATGCAATTTTTTCACATTAACTTATACTTATTAAATAATATAAAATCTTATCCAAATGTTGACACACTTGTTTCATAGTAGAATTAATGCAAGCAAAGCTATCAGTGATGAAACTCAAGATCTTGGTCTGCATAGGATTCATACTTGGTTCCCAGTTCTAGCTATGGTTTCCTTTGCACTGAGCAGACCTCTTAGCCAGTTAGCCATTAATCACCCCCCAGGCTGTGTGCCACCATTGTAGAGGTGTGTGCATCCTGTCAGACTGGCTGCTTTCAAACGTCAGTGTCTCTTGCTTGCTTGCAACATTGTTGGCTGTTTTCCTCCAACAGTTCACGTAGCACTTTGCAATGCTATACAGACAAAGCATCTGGAGACTGGCTTCCTTCTATATTCCAGATGGAACTCTCAGTGATCTTCATCAACACCAGGTGGTGTCTTCAGCAGAAGGGTCTTACCTTTTACCCTCAGGCAGGCAATCAAGTGCTTTGACAAAAGTCTGTCTTGTTTTGGGGACCTTGTAAAGCTCTCTGGTTGTAACCTATTTCTGGTACTGGGAGATACAAGCTAGAGCCAAATGTTTAAGGGCTAGGCTTCATCACACCCTCTCCAGTGCCCTTCTTACAAGATGATTCACCAATGCTCCTATTGAGAGTTATATCCTTTAGTCTACTACCCAGGAGTAAGTTTTGTATGGTACCAATTCATCTTCCATTTAGTTCTGTGTGTATCTTCTTCCCCCTTCCATTCCCTTCTCCACAAACCCTTCTTTCCCTATTATTTGTCCTTCAAATTGTCTGTCAGGTATGCCTGCAACTCAAGCTGTCCCAGGTTAGGAACCACAGATGAGGAAATAATGTAACATTTGTCTTTCTGTGCTTGTGTTAGTGTACTTAGCATGATCTCTTCCAAGTCTATCCATTTCTCTACAAATTTCATTGTATCATCTTTCCTTAGTGCTGAGAACTATCATATGTATATGGAAAAAGGTGAAATTATTGCATTCTCCAACCATACAAATTCTAAAATTGAAAATGACATCAGTTCATACTTCATATCCTTTCTGTTGTTGACCTGGTTATTAATGGTGACCCCCAAAAAACACTGTTCACAAAATGTTATTATGTCAAAATGTCAATCCATATTTCTTTAGTTATGTACTAAGTATCTCTCCTCTGTTGGCCTCTGAGATTGAGTAAGTATTTAAGGAAAAAAAGGAACTGTGGTAGTTTGAATTAGCTATATCCCATAAACTTGTGTGTTTTTGATGCCTGGTCCGCAGCTGTGGTGTTTTGGGAGGTGGAGCCTTGCTAGAGGAGCTGTGACACTGGCAGTGGACCTTGAAGTTTATGAGCCACAGTTTGCCAGTGGAGCTGACCTTCATCCTCTTCGTGCTTTCACCTACTGTGCCAGGAAGCGACTTCCAATCTCTTTGGCACCATCTGTCCACTGACTTCATGAAGCTTTCCATCAAGACTATAAGCCACAAATATACTTTTTTTCCCCCATCTTCTGTTTCTCATTGGATGTTTTGTCCAAGTAATGATAACTACCACAGGAAACTACCATCACCAGTACATACTGTTTTCCTATTTCAAACTATGTTCCTACAATAAATAAATTATGTATTACTATAACTCTGAAATTGCAGTAACAAGGTATTTGTTGTTTCACCCAGAATTACGTAAACTATAAAAACTGGTGTCGAATGTGACCAGGGATTTATCCAGTAAATGCTAGAATGATAGTGAAACAGTGACCTAGAATTTTGAACTAAATGTGTGCACACATTAGTGATCCCAAATACCTTAGCCCAATTAGTACCAATGTCCTATTAACTACTAGGCTGAAAAAGAACTGTTGATGTTATATACTTTATAGCTAATTAAATGGACTACTTCATCCTCATGAACTCATCTAAGATCAGTAATGCTTAGAATAACATTGAATGTTTGCCTTTGGTAATTCTAGAGTCATTGTAATTAAAAATTAACAGAAAATATTGGTATTATATTATATATATGCTTTATATATATAATATTGTTATCAAGTATATGGTATTGTTATCTCATTAGTTAATGAAAATAAAAGCCTTTTTCTTAGAAAAAATACCGTTTGTTTATAATTTTAAAACATTCTATAATATTAATGTCAATAATTATTCTAAAGGTAAAATTATAAGATGTTAAAAGTCTATCTTTAATGTCAGATTATTTAAAATTTAATTATAATTAAATTGTCTTTGATATTTCCTACAAATCTGTTTTGGGCACAGTATTTATCAAATTCGTCAAATCCTAAAACCATCATTTTATCTTAACAGCTCAGGTTTGTTTTGAAGATTGGCATGATGGTGAGTTTTATTACTTAAACATATGATCACTTTGCTCAGTTTTATGACATGAGTATAATTAATCATTTACATTCCTCATTATAGAGTATTTTGACAAGAATACCCACAATAAATAGGACAACCATCCTTAGTTTTATGACATTACTATCTTCAAAATGGCTCCATTGCTATAACTTCCCTGGATAATAATGGCAATTGGCTCACATTTCATACATATTTTCTCTGGAGATTTTGAGTTATATAAATCCTTTGTCAAGTTCATTATAAGACTTTATACTCCAAATCTAACAGAGTCGCTGTCTTTACCCACCTCTGCTCTTCTCTGTCTTCTCTTGCCCTCTCATGTTCCGCATGCTCCAGGGGAAACATGAGCTAGGACTCTCACTTTTTGGTTACATGGCAAATGGTGTATGTTATTTTTAAGCCATAAAGCCTCTGTACTTTAGGCTTGGACACTGAAGGAATGACAGTGGGTTTAGCATTTATTTTCTACAAATGAGCGATATGCTTAACTTGATTGTGACTTCATCTTTTTCCAACAGAGGAAACAGAACATGAGACTCTGTTTTCACGGATACTGGTAATTGTGATGAAATGCCGAGGCTCAGTCCCACATCACACTTCAATTGTTTCATGAATGAATGTACTGTATAAAGCAAAATTAGCACTTGAGGAAAAAACCCTATTAAGTCAATTTCAAAGCTGATTTTATTTGTATGTTTTCTTTCTTTTTTTTTTTTTTTTTTTTTTTCCTCTGAGGACTTATGTTAGGACAGATTTTTGTATCTGTGGATGGTGATTCTCTGTTTTTAAAACTTTCAGTTGTGCTTTTTTCTTGTCCTTGCCTCTTGGATTAGTACTAATACATACAAAATAAAGCTCAAGGGACTGGTAAGATGGCTTAGTGGCTAAAGGCCACTTGCAAAGCCTGAAGGCCTAGGTTGAATTCACATTCTACGCAAATGAGCTGGTCGTAAAAGTAGCAGGAGTGTCTGGGGTTCTCTTGCAGGGTCAAGAAGCCCTTGTTCCTGTGTGCTTACACACGACACCCCCCTCCCCACACACACACCTGCAAGGAGGTAAATAAGTAAGTTGAAAAACCGCGGCTCAAAACCTCATTTAACACAGAAGTAGAAAATGATGATAAACCTGCGAAAGTAGCTAGAAGCCCTGGCTTGCCCTCTCTCCCTCTCTTCCTCTCTCTCTCTCTCTCTTACTCTCTCTCTCTCTCTCTCTCTCGCTCACTCTCGCTCTCGCTCTCACTCTCTCTCTTCCTCTCTACCTGCTTTTCTGTCATTAATAAATAAAGAAATGAAATATTAAAAAAGAATTCTTATTCGGGCATGGTAGCACATGACTTTAATCCCAGCACTGGGGAGGCAGAGGTAGGAGGATTGCCGTGAGTTCGAGGCCACCCTGAGACTCCATAGTTAGTTCCAGGTCAGCCTGGGCTAGAGTGAGACCCTACCTCAAAAAACCAAGATAATAATAATAATAATAATAATTCTCAAATATTGTCAAACAATGAATAAATATCTATCTATCTATGTATCTATTTATCATCTATCTATCTATTATCTTCTTCCATGTCATTGAACACATATTTTTCTACTTTATTATACGCCTAGTTCCAGTCCACTCTCTATATATTTGTTTTCACATATAATCCTGGAAGGGTCAGATTTTGAATGGAAAAATATTTTGCTTCTCCTAACCAATGTCATGCTTCATTCATTTATTTAATTATTCATGTATTTAGTTATTTTAGAGAGATTGAGAGAGTGAGAGGGAGAGAGGGAGGAAAATTGGTGCCCCAGGCCCTCAGCCAGTACTCCAGGTGCATATTACTTTTAAAAGAACAGATGTGACAAGAAGTAAAATAATTTTATTTTGACATATAAATTTTTATATAATTTCAGAATTGTTATATTTTGGGGGATGGGTTTGTATGAATGACCAAGGAGTTCATGGTATTATTTCCTAAGTATGTGCTGTGACTAACTGAAATTTATTTCCCTAACTGATTTTTTAAGAGGACAAAAGACTAAACATGCTCCATATAATTCATTGTTTTAAAAACCACCTAGTCATCCTGCTATACAATCTCAGAGTTCCTGTACAAAGACTAAAACAATCTTTCCTGTCCCTCTCCCTGAATTCTAACTTCTGCACTGCCCACTGCTATCAAGTTATTCTGTCAGTTCTCTACATATTCATAGTCCATTCATTACGGAGTGCTCTTCTTTCTTTATTTCTCAAAACTTGAGTGCCTGCCTGCTACAGAAGCCCTTCTTTGACCTCTCCCCATCCTATGCCTCGAAGCACAAAGCTGCTTCTTTGCATGATGGCTACATAGAACAGTCACACAAAGCATGCTGGGCTTCCCTAGACACTAGGTTTCATAAGGACACGTTTTCTTCTTGACAAGATGATAATTTGATTATACTGATTACGTGTTCTTGATGCACAATCTCCGTTCCAGTCTGATTGCTCTCAGAGTTTTATTATAGAAACACCTCAAGGCATATTAGTTTTGTTCTGAGAAAAATGCTTGCTGGGTTTTAAGCGACTTGGTTTCTGTTTGCAGTTGAAATCCAGAGGAGCGCTCATCCACAAGCTTGTGCCTTAAATGATGAGAAGGCTTTTGATTTTATGGGAGTTTTATGAATAAGATAATGCTTGACAAAGATTTCACCAAATGAGGTACAAGGAGCATAATGGAAACCTAAAGTTGGGAATTACTAACACCTTGGGAAAAAAATGTCATGATTTCTGTTACTTTTTAAGCAAATGGAGATGAATAATATGATACATTCAAGGAGCCAAAAGCAGAAAGAAAGAATAGTGATCCTAGCTGTAGCTTAGGAAAACAACACAATCTATCTATGGAATCTCAGGATTCAATAGCATGAGGACGTTGATAGTCACATTATCTGAAGGTCAGCAAGGGTTAGAGTCACAGTGTCCAGGGGTCCATTTCCTGCAGCCTATGAGATTAGCTGGAGTTCATCACATTCCCTCCATCCCTAAAAGGGGCAAAGAAGTCACCTAGAGATGCTGAGGAACACTGAGACAGATGAACGAAACAGGTTATCCTGTAGGATGACAAGTCCAGGGGAAAGGTTTCTCAGTTGAAACAGCAGGGGCGCTTGCTGCTCCCAGGAGGAAATGAGCCCAGTGCACCTGATAGTCAGTAATTTTCCATCATGTCCAGCTAGAAAAGTATAAATGCTTCTTATGGCTTCAACAACTTTCAGATGAAATCTATTAGAGTTTAAGTAGATCCAGTATTCATATAGAGATTGACTTCTACATTTCTTTTTAAAAATACATTTTATTTATTTATTTATTTGAGAGAGAGAGAATGAGAGAGAGAGAGAAACAAAGAGGGAGAGAATAGTCATATCAGGGCCTCCTGCCATGGTGAATGAACTCTAGATGCACGTGCCCTCTTGTACATCTGGCTTACGTGGGTCCTGAAGAACCGAACCAGGATCCTTTGGCTTTGCAGGCAAATGTCTTAACTGCTAAGCTGTCTCTCCAGCCCCAACTTCTGAAGTTCTTTATGTGTGGCTATAAATTATAGACCTAGTATTTTTGTAGTTTTAAAATAGACTAATAAAAAAAATCAAAACAACAATCACCAATTAGATAGCTATTACCTCTCTGGGTCCTCTGATCACCCTTTGCAGAGATGATTTCACTCATTCTTCCATATATTCAGTCATCTTTGCAGTTAAAACAAAAAGTGTACATTTATTTTAAACTCTCACAGGAAGATTGTTAACTATAAAATAATCCTAAGATATATCTGAAGGTGGTATGTAGAATGACATAGAACATTGAACAAATTTGGTGAAAGGTTAAGCTTCTCAAGTAAGCCACATTAAGTGTGTGTGTGTGTATGAGAGAGAGAGAGAAAGAGACAGCGCGCACACACTTAATGTGTTTGTGTGCACATCCTAGGTGCTTTATCTGCTGCAAATAAACTGTAGATACTTGGGCTACTGTTTTGAGTTTGACTTACTTGAGAAGCTTAGGAATTGAATCCTGGTATTCAGACTGTGCAAGCAAACATCTTTAACAAACCAGCTTCCCTGTCCCTAAATTGGCATTATTTTTCTCTGTGGAAGTATGTGGCTATTAATAGAGCATATACTTGGAGTGTGATCATCATGTCAACCATCAGGTTTGGTCTTGAGTCATGGTCAAATCGCATTCATGAGTAGAAAAGGAGGAAGGAATATCTTGTTATCATTCTCTGTCCATGTTGGGATCTGAACATGGGCCTTGGAGATTCAGGGTCAAGACAACATCATGGTACACAGACTGTGAAGGTCTTCCCTTCGGTGGTGTCTTGGGAAGGAGATTAGTAGGGGACTCAATATGGTTGGTTGAAGATTAAAATTACTGGTGTTAATCACATCTCAGCATCTCCAGTCATGATGGAGAGATGAATGACAGAACTCATGTCTCTTTCTTTATTCCTTTTTTAATACAGACCAAGAACCTAGTAATAGGAATAGAGCCCTCCACATTTAGGTTAAATCTCCTTAGTTCAGTATCTTTGAGGACACCTTCAAAAGATACAAAGATATGTCCCCAAGGTTATCCCCAATATAGTCAGGTTGACAATGCAAAATAACCACAAGGCCCCTGCCTTGTCAACATCGCCACCAAACGTAACAACTTAGATTGCAACATTCCATCCCTGTATCCTCATAAAGGAAATCTCTTTTATTTTTATTTATGTATTTATTTATTTATTTATATTTTTGAGGTAGGGTCTCCCTCTAGCCAAGGCTGACCTGAAATTTGCTCTGTAGTCTGAAGCTGGTCTCAAATTGAACTCACAGTTATCCTTCTTCCTCTGCCTCCCAAGTGCTGTGATGAAATGCCTGAGCCAGCACACCTACCTGGATCATGGCCATTTCCTAATGAAAAATACTGATAGTTCAACTGTGAGCTTCCTCAAACCCTTATTAGTCCTAACATTGTTTAAAAGCCCAAAGTCCAAAATTTCCTGGAAAACGTATCTATCTATTAATTGTGAGCCTCTGGAAAATAATTTAAAAAAATAAGTTATATACATATTTTGATATACACTTCTATAGAAATCACATTCCCATTTCAAAAGAAGGCATTGCAAAGACAAATTGAGTCAAAACACGACCCACTTGTGGCAGGCGAAATACCCAGTCTCGCACCTCCCTGTCCCACACGTGAGCCATGCTCGTAGTGACATCATTTCGAGTATACAGACCTTTGGCGATGCTAGCTTGCCAGTTCTTCCATCTTTTGCTCTCGTGACCTCTCTCTTGGCCATGTCTCACTCCATCTCTGCAGTTTTCCTCTAGGCACATTCTTCCATTCTATTCTCTTCAACATCCCAGATTCTGCATGGCAAGTTAGATGATTAACGTCGCAACATCAGACAATGGCTTTTTAGGGCTTCTTTTTTTAAGTTTCTTTTTTTTTCATTTTTAAATTTTCCTCCCCCCCCCCCCCCCCCCCCCCCGGGGACCTGATCTTGCTGCATGTTGCCTGGCTTTGGAAGCAGTATTCCCTGGCCTGAGACATTGTAGGAAGTTCTCGATTTAGCTAACTGACACCATTTCTGGTTTAAGTTGCCTTCTATTGTTTCACAGCCCAGCTTCTTGTCTACTGTTGTCTGACCCCGAGGTTTTGCTCTCCTTATTCCATTTTCCCACAATACTAAAATGCCTTCACCAAGACACAGTTTAATACTGTGCTGGCTGACCCTTTTACCTGAATCCTTCTCCTTCATAAATGACCTATAAATAACCCTTCCTGAGACTGGGTGCAATGTTGTTTTTATTTGTGTACCATGTCCTTACTATCAAAAAGACTCTTCCTCAACTTGTCTTCCTTTAGCATTGCTTTAAGGGAACTGAACGAGCAGAGACAGCTAATAGAATTTTTCTGTGTTCGGGGCAGAAAGGTCTATGTTGAAATAATAGAGTTCAAAGGCATTTGAGACAGCTGACAGAACACTTTTCTCCCTGCTGACAGTAATAGTTATGTAAATGGTTCAAATACAGAGCTTTGTATTTAGATTATTTTCAATGCTCCGTTTCATCTTGACTGCATAATAATAATTTAATTATTCATGACTAGTTTCTTGGTCTCAGAACTTGAACACCTCTCCTTTTGGATGCGGTTTTGCTTACAAGTGCTCTTTCAACTCTACTCATGGGTTCTCTCTGCTTGCTGCTTGCAGTTACTCCATCAATGGCGTTATCTAACTTAACGACAACAGAATATTGCTCTACCTTGTAGCTGGCACATATCTGTCTATAGCCCAGAGCACACTGTGAACCCTTACTTTGCATCTTTCTCTTGAACTGGCTGAGTAGAGATCACAGTGGTCCACAGAGACCACTGAGCGCTTTCCCTGTCTCACCATCCAACATAACAGATCCTCACACATTGTCCACAATTTAGTAAATGGGAACAAACTCTCCACTTGTTCAGTGGGAAATACTTAGTCATCTTTGATTTCCCTTTGCTTCATGCCCATTGTTTGTATTTTTTTTTCAAATTTTATCTATTTGTTCACTGTTGCGTATGCGTGCGTGCGTGCGTGTGTGCGTGCGTGTGTGTGTGTGTGTGTGTGTGTGTGTGTATTTGTGGTGGGTTTCCTGCTGCTGCAAATGAAAGTCCCTTCAGTGTTATATGGGTGGCGGGATTACTGAAGCCAGGCTTGCAGGCTTCATGATCAAGCACGGGGAATTACTGAAACATCTCCTGAGCTTCCCCACAGTTAATCAGCCAACCAGATCTCTTTGTTTAACCTTCAAAGTACACACAAATCGACTCTTACTCAAGTGCAAGATTTCATTATCTGTACTGAGGCAAATGTTTCCTAACACATCTACCTTGATCTCAATTCCTAATATTTCCCAAAGATTAAGGCATACGGAGTAAAAGCAAATCGTGTTACCTTCCAGCTTAGGTCTAAAGCCATAAAATGCGCGGTGAAGTTCTGATCAGGGTGTTGGCACGATGTGCACCCCTATCCTTGCTGAGTTTGTCTCCTTGCGCATCTCCCTGTAAACGTTCCACTTCAGCCACTTCCCTACTCCACCGCTACTAACCGCTCAGACCTCTTGTCTGCTTTTGTTCCTGCCCTGAGGCTTTTTCCTCACAAAACCACAGAATTCTCCTGGCCACACTGATGGCAAGCAGTAAGTGACAGCCCCGTAGACAGCTTGTGCTGATGATGTCTCTAGCCAACGAGAGCTGATTTCTACCCCTTGGAAGCCTGAAGAGAAATTTATCCACCAATATGCAATTACAAGGAATCTGAGTTTTTACTGAAAGATTTCTTAGCAGTATGTAGGATAATATATTTTCATTCTTTTCAAAATTTATTTATCATTTGTTCATCTCCTCCCACAGATTATATCTAGAGGACAAAATGCGATCTTACTCTTCTGGTCTGATGAAATGAGGTTTTACTTTTTATCCACATTTACTTTCCAACCTTGGGAAATTTTAGAAAGAAAATTATGAGTGAACAATACAATAAGTAGTATTTACATCAATCTTGCATTAAAGTTATTAAAGACCTTAAAACAGTGGTACATGTTACTTATATATAGGCAACAATTGAAAATTTTGATTTATTACTGAGAGAGCTGTTTCCATGGTGATAATGTGTATAGGAAAGTCAATATCTTGCCATATTGAAATGGACTTTTAAAGTAACTTAAGCTCTTGAAACACTAATACTGAAACATATTTATGTACCTATATCTTTTGAAACATTTTGTACTTTGAATTAAAATATAGAATCCTGAATTATAATCCACTATTTACATGTTAAAATGGGTTTTGTTGTTGGAAAGGCAAATTAGAGAACACAATGATGATAAATGATATATTTCTTTTAAAACAAATTACGTGAACTAAGTAAGATTAGTAAATATGTAGAAAATGATTTGGAATATTATGAAAGTTAAAATATAGAGGGATAAATTAGAAATAAAAAGAAAGAAAAATGTTCAGATGATGAAGCTTGAAATAAGCTTGTGCATGTAGAATGACAGGCAAATAACCAAGGGATCAAAGCTCACCTTAGCCACACTGTAGGCCATGGAGAAAGCAGAGCACAGGGCCTGGTTCACAAGCCTGAGGCTATAAACCAGCTCATGTTGATTATGTCCTGAACGTTCTTCAACCCAAGGCAGTGAATTTCAGTGAGTAGCACTTAGAATCACTTAAAAGTACTGAACAGTTTACATGAAATACAGAGCTTTTGAAATACATTCCAGCAAGGAGTAAAGTGTAATAATACTAAAGAATCTTTACTGTTCACCAGGGAAGAGCAATGTCAATGTCTAAGATACACACACACACACACACACACACACACACTTGTATATTTCAATGCTGCAATAAACATTAGTGTTTGAAACTTTTATTTATTGATATATACTTATCCTCCTTCACCCCTGCCCCAATTTTACTGAGGTCCTCTTCAGTAGAGTTATTGGTTAATTGATGGGACCAAGAGACCCCAGTAAGTTTATACGAGGGGAAAAGGCTGGGGACATGGTGTATAAGGCTGATCCCATCCACTCTGAAGCTGTCACAATCTTTGTACTCCCTCTTCTGCAATGTGCCATGAACACTGAAGGGCAAGGTAACATCTGATTTAGTGTCGCATTCTCTGTAGCCTCTGGATCGATGCTTTGGTGGATCCCTGTTCTGATGGCGTTAGTGACCTCAAGGCCTGTTACCGTCACCCTGTGATTGGTTTTTAGGCTAACAGTGAGATCAGTACTCATCTCACTGCTTTGTCTGTAAAGACTTCTGGATCTGGGCAGATGGGGAGGATGCGACTCACCTCATGGTAGATAGTTGCTTTTCTATTCTTGATATATTGATGTGTCCTGGATTTCTCCAGAATTCATCACCATCTATAAGATAGAACAGATTCTCCACCCAAAAGTGAGAGCAATATGAATGAATAGTGATAAGCCTAGCTTTAAAGAATATTGTTGTTGTGTATGCCCACTCTTCTTAGTTAAGAGAGCAGTGGAGTTCTCTCTGGAGCCTACTGGTTTACTCTTCTATGGCATCTGGCTTGGTTCCCATAGCCAGATTTGAGTTCTCCCCCACTGAGCAGGTCTCCTGTCCAATCCTTGAGCAGGTGGTTATCTCCATAGCTGTTGTGCCATTATTGCACAAATACGCACTTCTTGCTTGTCTTGGTGATGTTGTATCTGGCAAGATCCCCCTAAGAATACCCGCTAAGTGCTGTACAAAAAGATATGTCCCAACACCAAAGTCATTATTTTTTCCATAGTGATTGCTATACTTAGTCATATAAGTTACACCTCTTTTGAAGCTAATATATGGGGAATATATGCAAGCATATAATTATATCACTTGTAAATAGCAAATTAACCTCATGTATAATATAGTTTAATGTTATCTTTAAAAGGTATTTAAGATTCTCAGTAAATGTGATTAGTCAATAAATGATTATCCCAAGCCAATTACTTCACTACCCTTCAGAAGAAAATGATTGTCGTAGTGGTGCCAATAGTTGCCTGACATAGACTTAAATAACGAGTGGATCACAGATTTAATGGCTTAAGCATAATTTGTTCCAAAGCTCTTGAACTGGTATATTGTCCTAGAAATGTTGACTCTTACTGATGCATACCTCTTTCAGGTACTGTTGTCTGCCCTCTGCCTGTCTCTTTTCATAGAAAAATACATGAATCTTATAGTGACTCCAGTCAGAGTTGACTATATCTCACTCTTTTAGGGAACTCATTTTTACTTGATGTCATTTTTAATGATATCATCTCCAAGTGCATTCACATCCCGAGGAACTTAAACTGATTTCACCATGTGTATTTGGAGATAATATGTCAACCCATAACATTTTTTTTCTTTAATAAAGACTATGAGTGAGCTAAACTTTGCACGTCATCTAACACAGAAGTTAGTGCTGGGAAATCCCAAGTCGCCATTATTGGAGATGAGAATGAACATTTGCACAGTGCTCTGTCTTCCGTCTCTTTACAAAACCTTGTTCATGTTTCAGCACCTTAAGTATGAGAACCATTAGCTCCGTGTGTAGGGCACGGCAGGACCCCGTACACACAGTGTGGTCATGTAGAAGCCTGCAAAGCACACCTGCACGGGCTCACTCAGTCTGCAGTGCAGCCAAAGAATTTGTATTTCTAATGATCCTGCGGTGAGGACCCTCACCTCTTGTGCACCAAGCATGAAGTGTCCCAGCTCGAAGGCACGTACACTGACTGAAGCGAAGTCTCAGTATGTTTTCTTCTGGGAAATATCCTGGTGCCATTTACCATGCTTATTGAGACAAAGGGGAAGCTTCGATAATCACTGGGGGAATAAAAAAAAAAAAAAGTATGGTTATGAACATTTTGCTGCCTTTAAATAGCTGCAATTCCAGTCAGTAAGTAAAGCGACTTTTTCTACATCATCCAATGCATCTCTTCATTGCCTCCAAAGCAATTTAGAAAACATGCAAAATGACTTAGCATATTAATAGATATGTATTTTTCTTTGTTCTGACTGCAAATTGCTAAATATAGCAACTTTTAATCTACTCTAGCTGATGGGCTTCTGTTTGTTTTACTGGCATTAAATCAACATACAGTTTTATCTCTTTTAGCTAAAAAGGATAGTAATTATTAAACCATTACTATTGCAAAACATATTGCGCCTTGAGAATCAAGCACAGCTGGGAGCTGCACAATACCTCAAGTACCAGCTGTGTCGTTTTCTGTCATTTGTGTGGAGATACTTAGATGTGTGCAGGAATCAACAGAAGGGCAAGGAGGTGCCAAGCAGCCTCTTATTACAAGTTTTGTTCAATTTTAATAAATAACATAAACATGTGTTACAAAAATATACTAAAAATGAACCATCCAGGAAAAAGACAGTTTGTTATGATTTTTTCTACCTTGTTTCTACATGCTTTCATATAAGAGCTGTTGTAAATTTATCAAAATTTCTTTTAAAAGTAATCATTTTATTTTATTGAGGGATAGGAGAGAGAGACACACAGACACATACAGAGATAAACAGAGAGAGAGATTAAGAAAGTGTGCACATAACAGGGCCTCTTTCTTGTTGCTACAAACAAACTCAAGGTGTGTGTGTGTGCAACATTTTGCAGCTGTCTTTATTTGGGTACTGGGGAATTGAATCCTGCCCAACAGTCTTTACAAGCAAGCACCTTGAAATTTTGAATAAGTTACCAAGGCCACATAGTATTTTTTATTGAGAATGTTAATATACAAAGATACAATTCCCCTTTTTTGTTCCCTCTTTCCTTCCACCATACTATAGTGGACCCGGCTCTTTCCAAGTTGGAGGAAAGAGAAAAACAAACAAACAAACAAATAAGCAAATAAAACAAAGAAGGATTCTCACATATTCTTTAAATGTTTATGTATAATAAAATGAATGTACATACTCATATCACTCTGTGTTTAAAATCATTCAATGTTATATGCATGAGTTTGAAAATCACCTTTTTTAACAATGTACCTCAGAAATCATGACCTCTTCATTACATGAGCTGAGCTTTGATGATCATTGTGTGCATCTGAAGTTGCCCCTCTGTAGCCACCTATTGTGGAGCAACAAGTAAATATTAACAGAAAAAGCCACTGCTACACCCAGTCAAAGCCCCTGGTGTACCCACTCATTCTGTGAGCACAAATTTAGGTCTTTCATGTTTTCCATATGTTGTTTTATATGTATGTGACTAAATATTATTTTCCAATACTTGATATGAAACCAAAATATACATACACAGAATTTTATTCTCTTTCTCAGCTGCAAATTATATATCTTACCAATATGCAGGTCAAATTCACAGCAGTAGAACTTATTAGTCAACAAATACAAACTTAAGAGCTGGAGGGATGGCTTACAGTTAAGGTGTTTGCCTGCAAAGCCAAAGGACCCTGGTTCAATTCCCCATGACCCATGAAAGCCAGATGCACAAGTGGGCACAAGTTGTGGAGTTCATTCACAGTAGCTGAGAGCCCTGGAGTGCCCATTCTCTGTCTCTCTGTCTCTTTCTCTGTTAAATAAATATATAATAAAATATTTATAAGATATATATATGTATATATATATAAACATATATATCGCTATATTATGTTATATATATAATATATACATTATATATATATATATATTATATATATAATATATATATAATATATATAAACATATATATATGTATACATAAACATATATATGTTATATATATATCGCTATATTATGTTATATATATAATATATACATAATATATATATTATATATATAATATATATATCAACATATATATATGTATATATATAAACATATATATGTTATATATATATCGCTATATTATGTTATATATATATAAACATATATATATATAAACTTAATGAGTTTTGAGAAATAGATATGCTTCCTTAAATAAAAGCCTATTTTACATAGCTCAAAGTAATTTCTAAAAGTTTACATCTCCACAGAGATTATAACAAATTACTTATTTATACAATCTGTTAGATAAGAAATTGGGTATGCAAAGAGTTTCTATTGTTATGAGTGAAATTGACAGTATTCATAAAGTATCTAAAAGCATTTAGATATGATCGTGTCTGTTCCATCATGGATTCTACCTATTTATGATTGTGATGTTACTAAACATTTGCCTGTTCTAATTTCCATGTATATGACACATAGACATTTGACATTTGTATAGGTGATTTTTTTTTTTTTTAAGGAACTGTTCCCTGGTTACTCTGCCCAGCTGGAGGAGTGGAGTTAGAAAATCTGGAGACTGTCAGTTTATGGTTGTATTGGACTTGAACTGCAAACATTTGATGTTTGTTTGATGATGGCTGAGTTTGCATTGTTTTAGTCTCTCTGCTATGCCTTATACCAATTGAAAATGTTTACACTGTGCCTTTATATGTTGGAAGTATTTAACTTGTTTGATTTTACAGGATTTACTATCTTAAATTGGTCAAGACTGTGGGGACCTTTGAAATTGAGCTAAGTACAAGTTACAAGGTGTGATGCTTATGAATTTATTGGCCCCTAATATATTCAGTGTTTTATTACTTTGTAGTTTTCATCTGAAGCCAACTGGCTGGAGGCAGTTTCGCAGGGCTTATTTTAAGGTGTGGTGGTGGGTTTGAGATTTCAATCTAAAGATATGCAAAGTGCTTAGCAGGAGTTCCTGAAGTGTGTGGGTGCTGTGCTGTGTGGCTTTTGGCTTTTAGGATTGTGCTTTTCTCTCATTGTTTGGTTCTGTGAAAACAGGCCAGCTTCTTCTGCCATTGTGGAACTTCCCCTGGATCTGAGAAATCCCTTTGTCCATAACTGTGCCTGGTCTGGAAATTCATCTCAGTGAACCTGGAGCTGTCTGATACACTTAGGGAATGTGGGTTGTGCATTGTGGGGTCAACTATCAGTTATGGGGAAGAGGCAATGTATCTGTGCATAATGCCCTGACATATGGCTCCAACAATCTTCTCTTCAGCAAATTTCCCTGAGCTGTGATGGGTTTGTTTTATGTATGCTTCAGTGATAAGGTCGTGGGAGCCTCTGCTTCTCTGGATCTCCGGTTTGGTAGGAGTTGAGTGTTCTCTGTGTCTATCTCCTTCACCTTTGTGCTGGTATCAGGTTCACCCAAAGAGCAGCCCACTTACTCATTTCCCAATTACACTTGGTTTCAGCTGGGGCCCTGGTGAGGTGTGATGAATGATTCTCTCCTCAGGATCTGGATCCATTTGAAAAAGGGAAGCAAATTCTCCAACAGAGAGTGAAGTCAGCACAGACAAGTGATTTTTAAATTATTTTATTAAGTAGAAGCTTTTATTAAGTACAAGCCTTGAATGGACACATAGTATACTAATACTATCATTTCCCTCCTTCTTGTCCCCACTCTACTGTGGGCTCTCCTTAGCAGGACTGCTGGTGTTCACCATGGAGTTATGGGTTATGAGAGAAGTGTTCAGTCTTTGTGGGGGGAGGGACAATGTCTCCGGATAGTCCCTCCCACCCTGTGGCACTTAAATTATTTCCACATTCTCTTCTGCAAAATTCCCTGATCCATGGTAGGTTTGCTTTCCGTCTACTTTAGTGTTGAGCTCTCAGCAGCTCCTGGGTTTCTGCTGTGGTGTGTTTTGAGTGTCCTCAGTGTCTGTCTCCATCACCCTGGCACAGGTTGTCAGTCTCACAGTGAAAGCAGCACTGTTTCAAGCAAGTCCCTCTAATGGCTGAGACATCCTTCCAGCATCCTCGCTTACTTTGAGATGGCTTTTGATTGTGTGTTGCCACTTTCCTCTCTATATATTACCATAAAAATTGACATCATTTACACACACACACACACACACACGCACACATATATATATATGATTTGTGAAAGGACAGAATAACAGTATAACCTGACATGTAAAAATATCATCTGTAATTCATCTTTCCTTTAGTATCGTAGAAATTATGTCATTCATCTCTAAAACTGTCTGTGCCTAAGAAAACTTAGATCCAAGGAAAATGATTTATTTACTTTCTGGTTTTTTTTCCTTTTTATGCCTTATTTTATTTTTATTATAATAATAATAATAATTATTATTATTATTATTATATATTGATTTTAATACTAACAAATAAAGTCATTATAATAAGAGCAAATAACACAATCATAATAGCAATAAATATTTTCATGATAAAATTTCATACATATACAATATAGATTTAATTTGTGAGAAAAGTAGATATAAAAGCTTCTGAATTGTTCCCCCAAAAGACATATCAACTGAAAAGCCTTTACTTTTATAGGACCACAGTGCAGCAATTAAATTAAAAATGTGGTAAATTCTCCAGGAAAAATATTCACAACTTACCTAATAATACTCTGTAGGATGTTAGTTGTTTTTTTTAAATTTTTATGCAGCACTTTATTTTTCTTCATCAAGACTCAAAAAATTACACTTCAGCAGCCAACAAAACTTAATTGGAATATCCATAGGGATATCATTACAATCAGGAAGCCCTTCTTTGTATTCAATCTTTTCTATGGTTGTATTATCTAACATTTTAGCTTCTTTACTCACTAATTGCTACAAGCTTTAAAGCAGCATAAACAGGATAATGCAATGACTGGAAAAATGTACACCAAGTTGCAAATAAAATCTCAGTGAATTTCCCAACAGTAAAAGTAAAATCCTTTGCATTTATGGTCCTCTTTTCAAAATTAGATGTTTAATGGTTTTCTAAATATTAATACCTTGAAACTTAGTAGCTGTTTGAAAACATTTGGTGAATTTTCATTTTACTGATTTAAGTGATAGAAGCAAATCAGGAGACCAAGTTCTTCTAGAGCCAAGTGCTTACTTTGTACCACAAATTGACGTATTAACACAAAATTCCTCTGCTGTCAAATAAAACTTCACCTATGTGGAGTAAGTTTTTGGGATGTAGATTGCAAGGACAGAATCTCTAGACTCAATTTTAAAAGGTTCAAGCTTCTTATTTCATTCAAAGTATTAAAATACATTTAAATATGTTTGGCTACTTTTTTTTTCCAGGGTGGTGGAATGTTAGTAGTAATTTGATATTACTTGCAGTGATAATGCATCTAATTCTTTAAAATTTTTGAATACTATACTATGTGTTTTAATTAAAATGTATACCCAATCTTTACATTTAAATTTTGCACATATATAAATAGTATGCTACCAAAAAATGTGAGTCTAAATAAGAAATTATCTATATTGTTTGCTTATGCACTTACTATGAGACAGGAAGAATTCTTATAGCTTTTATATTATTTTGTTTCAGATTATTCTAGTCACAATTTGTCTTCTGCCATGTTCATTCAACACCTAGGGTACTGAAGCCATATGGTACTAAACAGCACATATCTCAAGGGCTGATGGCAAGGAAACAGAAACATCATGACTCAAACTAAAGTATTTAAATTTAGCTTTAGAAAAAGATGTAGAGCTCAAATAGAACCAGCTTCCAATTTAAACTTTCAAGGAACTATTTCAGTGTTCTGTCTAGCTATCTGCAACTGTAAAGCATTAATAAAACAACATGCTTTCATAAAATTCAGGTGTATATGTGTGTGTGTGCTCACTCATGCCACAGAATGCATGTTTGGAGGTCTGAGAACAACCTTGAGGTATTTCTTCATTTGCCCTCATTGAAATAGTTTCTCACCCCTGAGGACCAATCATTGACTAGCTGGCCAATGAAGTAGGAATTCTTGCTCTTCCTGATACTGTTGTAGGCACCTTGCTATGACAAAGGCCAGCGTCACTTTGCAAAAGGCTTTATGTGGGTGGCTTGGCTTTACATGGGTGCTGGGAAGGATCAGATTTGGGTGACAAACTGTGTAAGCAGTAGTCTCAATGGAAGAATCGTCGCCCAACAACATGGTTTTGTAAGCAGATGGTTTTAAGCAGCAAAGCACATTATATAGAGAATAAAACTGTACATATGAAGCAGAAAGGTAGAGAGTGAGCTGGCTGTTCACATCTTCCCCCCTTACACTAGATACGTATGATGCATCCCTGTTCCTTTCGTATGCCCCACCGCCCTGCACATTTATCCTGTTTATTTCAATCTCCTGATACTCTGCTCTAAATTTTGGATATTTGGTGTCCAAGAGTGAACCTCATATCATGCATCCATTTTTTTTAAAATTTTAATTAGTTTTGTACTCAGTGAATACAGTCAAGTTGGTACCATTGATTTTTAGCCTCCTCCCTCCCCTCCCTCCTCCGCAGAGACCCTCCTAGTTGGGGAATGTGGGTCATGCATTGTGGGGTTAGCCATCAGTTATGTGTAGGAGGCAATGTCTCTGTGTAACGTGACCCAAAATGTGGCTTTTTTTTTTAACTCAGTATACCCTTATATATATATATTTTTTTTCCTCCATAGCTCTACCTTATTTATATTTCCTGCCATTCTTTTCACAATACTTTCAATGCAGACTGACCCACAGAGCTAAAGTACTTTCTGGAAACACAAAATCTTTCAAATGCCTCATAGGTAATATAATTTACTAAATGTGATGACAGGTTTTTTTTAATAATATTTAAATTACTTATTTATGATAGAGAGAGTTGGAGAGAATGGACATGCCAGGGCCTCTAGCAATAAAATCCAGACACTCACAGCACTTGGTGCATCTGGCTTTACGTGGGTACTGTGGAAAGAAACCTGGGTTCTTTGGCTTTGCAGACATGTACCTTAACCAGGACACCATCTCTCCAGCCTGACGACACAAAATTCTTGATCTTACCCTTTAGCATTGTGTCTGTTCTAAACTTACAAATTGTATTACTCCTAAAATCCATCCTAAGTTGTCACACAGGGCATCAGCTTACATGTCTATGAGCATGCACACCCGCCAGTACATGGTACATTTGTCACTATCTCATTTGTAACCACGGCACCTATCAACACCTCAACAGCAGAATCCTCCAAGGCAGCCCTCCATATAATCTCCTTGGTTCTTGCCATTCTATATTCTTCACGGGTCCTAATGTTTCTTCCCAATTATTTTATATATAACTTTCTCAAAATGCCCAACAATTTTCTCATTTCAAATAAGATGCAATCTAAGGAATAAATTCATTAAGACAGTGGCATAGGAAGCCCCAGACTTTTCTTTCTTCTATGATAAATCTAATTCAGTAATAATTCATGGCCAACTTATTTCAGTAATACATCCACAAAACAATTTTGACATTTATTCTGGGTAAATTGCATGAAACCAGTGTAATCTAGGAGACTATGTGCCAGCATTTTTTGTTTTTGTTTTTTTTTAATTTTATTGACAATTTACACAAATATAGACAATATAACATGAGTATAATTCCTTCCTAACATGCCTCTTTCCCCCTTCTCAACTCACTCTCCCCTGACTCCCTTCTTTCCGACTACTTCAACTATCCTCTATTTTGATGCCATTAGTTTTTTGGTTTTTTTTTCTTTTCTCTCTTTCTACTAGGCAGGTGTTTTGTAGGTAGCATCAACCACTGCAATATCATGCATTTCAAGGCTACTTCGTGTCTGGAAAACAGTATTATAAACATTCTTCCCTTTCCTTTGGCTGTTATATTCCACCATCTCTTCCACCATAGTCATAGAGCCTTGACTTTTCGTGTGAGTATATGTAAAACCACTTTGGAATTACTATAGCCATTTGTGAAGACATGTGCCTTCTGAAGAAGCCATAATTTTAACCTCCAATGTATAATCATACATATTACTTTTTGGTTTAAAAATTATTATTTTGGATATGTTATTGTCCATGTAAGTGAAGAAATAACTGGGAGTAGCAAGGGGAACCCTCACTTACTTACTTTGACCTAAAAGGAACTTCCTTAACTTCTGTTAGCTCCTTAAAAATTGCTTTTCCTTTGGTTTCCTGGTTTACAAGAATGACCACAACAGCAAAACAAAATGACTTCGTTGATCTACTGTACTATGCAGAATAACTCATGCAACGGGGTTTCTCAGTCTTCTCAGTCCTTTGAAACTACAGCTAGACATTACACTAAGTTATTTACAGGTATTCAAGATTTGAGATTGTGATAGATTTTATTACAAAATTATGCCATCATTTCTCAGGAAAGAATTGGATCACACGATCAACAGGATAATGCAAAATCTTGGATTATCTGTAGATAAAGAGAAGAACATGGTCTATGTCCAATTACCTCCACTTAAATGCACATGTGTTTTTCTCTGCGTGTAGGTGTATGTGTTTGTGCCTATGGGGTACATATGTACCTGTATGTTCAAGAGCAATTTTATTTATTTTTATTTATTTATTTTGAGAAAAGGTCTCTTATTGACTTAGACCTTAAAGTTTAGTCTAGACTAGCTGGACAGTAACATGAAGGAATCCATCTGGGATTATAAAACTGCACACCCACATGCAGAAATCTCTATAATTTCTGGGTATCAAACTTAGGTCCTCATGCTTGAAAAGCAAGCATGTTATCCACTGAGCTAACCCCAGTCCCAATGGTTTAACTTTTAGAGAATGTAGGCATCACTTCTCATTAAGGTAATGTAAATAGGAAACAGCTTCTCTTTGAAATATCATTTTAGTACCCTAAATTAATTTCTCTTTAAAATGTACCTCTCATTTTCTTTTGCCCTTCTATTACGATGCATATTGTAACATCAAGTATTTTTTATTTATTTTTCTTTTGCCTATCTCTAATACAGAAGGAAGAACCTCCAATGTACAGTGAATTAGTAATCTCTACTAACTGCATAAATCACTTTCAAGGAAACTTCACTGAATGGTTAAAATGATTGATTAAATGGACTTATTACTAATTGAAATCAGCATAAACAAATTAAACTTTCGAAATCTGAATTAAATGATATATTCTTTAAAAGTATCCTGTTTCAAGTGTTGAGTATTTACATTTCTTATTTTACAACATCAGTGTGGTTAAAAAATCTAATAAAGTATAAGAAGTTGTCTACAATTTCAATGCACTCTTGACATTTATTGGTAGATACCATCCTATTACTGGTAAACAGGCTATTTCTTATATTGGTGTGATTGCATTTCTTTCTCTAGGTCTTTTATTTTCCTATCCTGAGAAATTTCAGTTTAGTGAATCGCATGTAGCAGACTTTGATAAACACTTTCTACTGAAAAGTTACTAGAGCTACATCCAATTCTTTCAACATTGGGTGCACAGCTGTTTGGCTCATATTTGTGTTATTGGATGTTATAAATCAACAAAACATATCGATTCAACTTTCTCCTAAAGCCTTAGTTACGGCTTAGTGAGCCTGATCATAAACTATACGCTTAGTGAAGTAAGTTGTTTTTATTGTGATTCAGAAATTCGTTCAAGTATCATGTGATACTCTACACAGAATATTCATGGACAAACAATGCATGTCCATCTTAGTTTTGAAAATTTAATTCTCTTCAAAATGAGCTTTCAATATCTTCAGTTGACCAATACAATTTCCTTGTTCTCTTAAAAGTAGTTCTCAGCATAACTTAAGAATGTCCTGGAATAGCAGAAGTCCAAGAAAAGAAGAAACACTAAGAAATAGACTGAATCCTATTCCTGTACCTCCTCAAAGTGCAGGATCGTGAGCTAGGGAGGAATTTCCTTGAAAGTCTAGACTTTGTTCTCTTTCCCTGAGAGAGTATATGTTTTTCAAATCTTTGCCCAGTGACTCATGGTGCCCCTCAGGCTGTAACCAGTGGTGGTTACATTGATATGCCTTAGCTGCTGCTCAGGTGCGACAAATGCCATGAGACTCCCTGCACCAAGGCCCCTGCAGGTACCCTGAGCATTGAGTGACCGTGTTAACATGTGTTTGGGATCTGCTTTCCTTTTGATGTCTTTACATAAGTATTGAGTCAACTTTACATAATTTCTCTCTCCCTTGGATGCTGGTTAAATCACAGTCTGGAACCCAGCCATTAACCCTTGGATTCCCATTCCTGGTGGTTATGTTAGCTATGGTCTTTGCTGTCTTGCACACAGTTTGGATTCTCTCGAGGGACCAACTCACAATGAGTCTGTTTTAGGAAAATATGATACAGTTACATAAGAAAATAAAATGCCATTTACAATGTATTATTGACACATAGAAGTTTCTGGGCTTGAGAGATAGCTTAGCAATCAAGGTACTTGACTGTGAAGCCAATGGACCCAGGTTTGATTATCTAGAACCCAGGGTAAGTCAGATGCCCAAGGTGGCACATATATCTGGATTTTGCTTATGGTGGCTGAAGGCTGTGGTGCACCCACTCTCAATCTCTCCCTGTCTCCCTCTCCCTCTCCCTCTCTCTCCCTCTCTCTCCCTCTCTCTCCCTCTCTCTCCCTCTCTCTCCCTCTCTCTCCCTCTCTCTCCCTCTCTCTCCCTCTCTCTCCCTCTCCCTCTCCCTCTCCCTCTCTCTCCCTCTCCCTCTCTCTCCCTCTCCCTCTCCCTCTCTCTCTCTCTCTCTCTCTCTCTCTCTCTCTCTCTGCCCCCCTTTGTAAATAAAATAAAATAGCCAATCATATTAAGGAGAGAGAGAGAGGTCTCTAACTCCTCGAAGGTGATGAGGGTTATAATTAATGACAAAAGGAAAAAGGTACAGATGCATGAAGGATAAGTAAAATTTTCAGGAGCTCAAGTTTTGAGAGTCATATTAAAATGAGCAAAAAATGAAATGAAATAGCATATGAAAATTCATCCTGTGCTTAAAATATTGTAATCATTATTCTTATAGATTATAGGTTTTATGAGATAAGAATTTTCCAGAAGATTGTGGTGGTCATGTTAAGACATCCAAGTGTAGTTTTGGGAAAACTGACAAATTGTTTCTTAGGAAACTGTGAGCAATGCCGTTTTTTGGTATAATGTTATTAATGAACACTGAGAACCCCACAACCTCGGAACACTGTGTTGCTGTGTGCCGTCTATTCTGTCCTAGGACATTAGGCGAGTGGCATATAATGATGAACTGGGTTTTGGGCTCAAATATTGTCAAGTGATGGAATAAGGCATGTGATGAGTCATATCTCTGACTTCTTTTTATAATTTTTTGTTGTTTATTATTATTTACTTATTTGAGAGTGACAGAGAGAGAGAAAAGAGGCAGAGAGAGAGAGAGAGAGAATGGGAGTGCCAGGGCCTGCAGCCACTGCAAACGAATTCCAGATGCATGCACCCCCTTGTGCATCTGGCTAATGTGGGTCCTGGGGAATAGAGCCTTGAACCGGGGTCCTTAGGCTTCACGGGCAAGCACTTAACTGCTAAGCCACCTCTCCAGCCCCATATCTCTGATTTCAATTGACAAGAGTACGATGGTAACAGCAGGGAACAAAAACTACTAAACAGTGGCTTTAATATCATATTTCAACAGGTTTGTATAAGAATGCCACATAAGTTAATTCATAGTTGTGATATTTTATCAGAATAACAAATTGAAATTTAGAAACATGTAAAAAACAAAGCAGTAAAAAATTATACATAGAAATATTTTAGAAGAGATGAATAATTTAAAAATATTCAAAAATTTGACATATACTAAATATAATAATCATGAAAATATTAAAGACAGGAAAAAACACAATTTGAAACCATGATTTTCTTTACTTTTTCTCCAAAGTGAATATTGTTCAGTGGTCATTCTGAAGATTCAAGTCATTCGCACGGAAACTTGAAATAATTCTATATTACTCTTCTGAGATTACATGGACAAGTGTTGCAATAATATTCTTTGTTCTGTGCCTTTCTTTTCTTCTTCCTTTTTCCTTCTGCTTTTTTTTCTCTCTCTCTCTCTTCCCTTCCTTCCCCTTCCTTCCTTCCTTCCTTCCTTCCTTCCTTCCTTCCTTCCTTCCTTCCTTCCTTCCTTCCTTTCTTTCTTTCTTTCTTTCTTTCTTTCTTTCTTTTTCCTTCTTTTTTAATTCTGTCCTTCTATCATTCTTTCTCAATGAGTTGAGTCCTGGGATTAGGGAAACATGTTTTTGCAAATCAGAATAATGGTGATCATTGTACTTAATATTTTAAAAGTTTCCTTAGATTTTCTCAATGCATAAATCAACATTATAATCATGATTTTATTGATGAAGAGAAGTTATATTATCTGGTACTTTTAAAATTTAATTGTAACAGGTTAATCAAAAAGACAGGTAAAATCAGTCAGGGTATTTTAACAAAGAATAAATATCTTCCAAATATCCTCATATGTATCAACATTTTATAATTCAATATTATAAATTCAAGGTGAAAAAAAACAACATTCTTGTGGCAGACATGATGGATTCATGTTTCATCTTCCATTTACGTGTTCTGTCACTTAATAAATACTTTACTGATTATTATATAAAACAGACATAAGTATAATATAGGTAGATGACAGAAAATACATCAGATATGAACAGAGACTTGCACGTATCTCTGATACCAAGTAAAAAGTAAATTATGAACATAAAAAATAATGGAGCAGAGTTTCTCAATAGTAAGAAAGAAGTAGATCAAGGCGATAGCATCTTAGAGGTTCTACAAATCAGTAACATTGAGCTTTAATTATCTAGATTTTTAAGAAAAAGGTTTGAAATTTATTGTTAAAATTTATATTGTTTTGCTATTGACTTGGATATATGGTCTTTGTTTATACTTAGCTTGTTTGGGATCTCACTATGTAGCTCATGCTGGCTTCAAGCATATAGTGCTGCCTCAGTGCCTCAAATACCAGGATTGTTTGTGTGTGTGTGTGTATGTGTGCACAACCATGTTTGGTAAGATTACTATTTTATCCCTACTGCAACCTTACAAGTAAGAATGGCCCAGTATATATACTGGCAGTGGACATGTTTGTGAGAAACAAAAGATTGATTTTGTTGTTGTTGTTTGCTTTGATTTGTTGTTTGGAGATAGGGCTTAAATGTAGTCCAGGGTGACCTGGAATTTACTAGGTAGTCTCAGGATGGCCTTGAATTCAAGGCAATTCTCTTACCTCTGCCTTCTGAATGCTGGGATTAAAGGCATGCACCACCACACCCATCTAAGACGTTGAATTTCTTCAAGGATTTCCACAATTCCATGTGCTATGGAAATATTAGCATTGTGTCTATAAGAAAAAGTCTATTTAAGTCAACTGACCAATAGAGATGTGAACTTCAGCTCACAAATTTTCATACTAAGATATCAAAATCTTTACACAATTATAGAGAAAATATTTTAAAGAGGGTGTTGAATAACAAAATTAAAATATATATATCCATATTATTATAAATTGAATAAGAACTAGACATGAATCAAGAGAATTATGCAGATAATATTAGTCATCAAACTCAAAATTGCTGGCAACCATAACTCTAGAGATATATGCCTGTAGTAATGAGTCCACAGAACAGTTTTAGGCTTTTTGATAAGAGGTAAGTGGGTGAGAATCCTGAATATAAGCTTGCACATGCATAGTGTACTGTATGATAAATGAGATAGAATGATTCATTGTAGTTAAGGCAAATATATTGAACTTTCATTTAGAATTTGAACCTTTTGTTGCATTGTGAACCTTAATAGTCAGATATAATTTTGTCATATTTAATCTGCCTGATGGTTTCACAAATTTTAAAGAATGTGTCAAGGTTAGAGTTAGGCTTGCCTCTTCTCGTTATGCATCATTTTCATTATCGTAGCCTTGCCATTGCACAGGCTGAGCCTCAGAGCATGATTGCACACATCATTTCAAGTCTGATTCCCACTGTTTTATATTGTTTCACTCTGACATTTTCAGTATGTTCTCATGCTTTTGACATTTGCCATATATCTCTATTTCTACCTATCTCTATCAACTATCTGTCCTCTCTCTCTCTCTCTCTCTCTCTCTCTCTCTATATATATATATATATATATATATATATATATATATATATATATATCATCATCATCTATCATATATCGGCACATAAATTTAACCACAGCCTAAGACTTGATGGATCTGGCAGGTAATTAACTAACTGGGTAAAAAAACTGTCTATTCCTGATTATTATGCTCCCATTGACATCTAATTGTTTTCACACATGTACCATCATACATTGCAATAGAAGGCATTCCAAGAAACTATTTTCACTGTAGGTAATCTTATTTGATGTTTCTATTTGAGCTAGGACTGTTTTATATAAGGTCAGATAAATTCCTACTAATGATATACAGAAATACATACTAAAAGGTAGTGGTAATTGTTATTTATTGGCAAGCAGACAGAGGTAGAGAGAAGAAATACAAGGTCAGAGGGAGAGGGTTAGAGAGAGAATGAGAGAAAGAGAGAGGGAATGAGTAGGCTAGGTCCTCCAGTTGCTGCAAACAAACTCCAGATGCATGCCACTTTGTGCATCTGGATTTACATGGGTACTGGGGGATTGAACACTGTTAGTCTTAGCAAGCGGGTAAGCTAACTGCTATGCCATCTCTTCAACTTCTTTATCTGGACTCTTATACCATAGCCACTTCAGTTAACAATTTCTCACCTGCCCTGAATTCATCCATCATTGACTCTAGGACTTTGGGGCATTAAATTTAAATGCACAAGTCATTGATACATGTTATAATTTAAAGGATAGAAGAAGAAAATCGTTTGGTCTCCAGTGTTTAGTGACAAGTTAGGGACCTGTCTATCAGAATTTACGCTATTTAATATTTTGTAAATGCATGAGGATGAGTGCATGCTGTTTAGTCAAAATGATGAAAGTTTATCCTATATTTCTACTAAAGCAGTCATCCCCAAGTGTTTATCACTATTTGTATGTAAAGTTGTGCAAGTAAAGAGGTCTTGAAGTAATGTTGAACATTCTTATATTGTTGTTTTGTCCATTCGTTTTAGAAAAGATGAAGATGTGTTCAAAAAGCACAGTAGTCATGTTTATATTTGCTCTCTAGTTCTGCCTAGGCATGTTAATCTCTTTTCATAATTGCAATTTCTGATGCATATGTAGATGGTAGTGTACTTCTTTATGTAGATGATGACAGAGAAGACCAGCCCGGCAGAGCAAACACTCTGTCGACATCTCTGTAATGCTCTCCCAAAGCTGCTGCCTTCATCTCTTCCTCATGAATTATGCTTTGTTAAATGACTTTAAATAAAGGGCAAAGATGTTAATTTAATTTGAAAATCACACCAAATGGTGTAAAAGCATAAAGATAACAACACCTCCTATATATTCATCAGCTTGGTTTCTAAGAAGAGTTACTAGATAAATCTCTCTTTTTATAAAAAGCAATCCTGAGTTGAAAATTAAAATCCTTGTCAAATAAAAAAAAAAATCATTCCACATTTGTTATTAAGTAGACTAGAAAGAATATTGCATGCATTTTATTCACTTCAAAGCTTTAGTAGATGTAAACATTGAGACAGGAAGAAATCACTCAGGAGTTCATATTGCAAATTTTAAAATTAATAATTTCTATAGTTTGTGACTCTTTCCAGTGCCTGTATTTTCTTGGGCATAGATTGGTATTATTCTCTTTTATATCTGAGGCATAATATGTGTGGGGGGAGTGTGGGTGTGTTTTGAATCATTTTAAATTAAACCAGGGAAAACATATCTTTGCTTTCAAAAAATACTCTAAAACTTGAATTACATATTAGGTCATTAGGACATGACTCAATTCTAATCCTAGTCTAATGTATTACATGTGGTAAACTGCCATTATGTTAATCTGAATTTATGAGAAAGAAGAAAGAAAATAATGTTTTCTTTTTCATAGCCTTATAACATTTTTATCCCACATATATAAATACCATTTTTCAACCTTATATAAAAGTCACACTCTGGGAGTTAGTTTCTATTGTCATAAAATTATTTGGACATTCATGCCCATCTCTTTGCAATCTATTGATACCTGCATGTTGTGTGAATTAATCATCATACATATAATTTATGAAATGAGAAAGCAGTTAATCTAAATAATGCTTGTCAGATGAAAAAGTCATGTTTGAGTAAAAGTTATTTTGTAACACATATCTAATAAGAATTCATATTAATTATATAGCTTCTTTCTGCAAAAATTTTAAATATGCTAAAAATCTCAGAATAAGCCTTATCCCTCATAAGACCTACCATTTGCATTCTAGAAAATATGATCCAGTTTTACTTCATTTTACAGTTGACACAAAATCTAAATCTAACTCCCATTTCTTATATTAAAACAAAGTATTTTGGGCTAGAGTCATGGTTTAGTGGTTAAGGTGCTTGCTGGAGAAGCCTAAGGACCCATGTTCAGCTCCCCAGATCTCAACCAGCTAGAAACAAAAGGTGGCACATGCACAAGGTGGCCCCTACACACAAGGGGGCACATGCATCTGGTGTTCGATTGCAGTGGCTGCAGGCCCTGGTGCACCATTCTCCTTTTCTCTCTCTCTCTCTCTCTCTCTCTCTCTCTCTCTCTCTCTCATAAAAGCACTTGCCACACATACCCCAGAAAAATGAAAACAAGCATTTTTGCCTTCCATTTCAGCTGCTGCTCTTCTTTTTAAGTGTTCTTAATGTAGCTGTTAACATTATTTTTAGTAGAAATTGTATCTTAAGTGATGTCATTCTGTTGCATGTAAATCTGCCTCGCCTATTTAACAAGTATACCATAGAGTATTGTCAGAAAGCTCTACCCAAGTGCTTCCTTGCAATGGTTCACCCAGCAGTCCTCTCACTAGTATTTGATTCTCCATCCTCTACTCCAAACTTGCAATGATTTTCAGCTGCACATTTTTCTCCATGGTCCTCCTTGTTTCTATTCCCTTCTTTCTTTCTGCTCAATTAAACACTATAAGTACATATTTAATTGCTGAGATGGTATTGGGATAATTGTTGGAGTACTTTCTAGAAAGTTATTGAGTTACATGCAATCATAATTAATGTATAAAATATGTATCAAATTTGTGCTACATTCAAAAAATTATATATATATATATATATATATATATATATATATATATATATATATATATTAAAGGTAAGAAGGTACATGTAAAATACCTTACAATCCAAATGTTTATGTGTATTTCTGGATGAACATGCATGTTTTCTTTGACTATTGCATTAGTTCCCTTTTTTCTTTCTGTGACCAAATACCAAACGGTACGCAACTGAAGAAAGAAAGGTTTTGTTTGGGCTTAGGTTTTGAATAAGTAAAACCTATTGTCACTGGGCTGGTCACATTGCGCCACAGTAGGGACTAGAAAGAGGTGAACCCTTCCTTGAGCATAGTGCCATTCACATACAGAATTTGTCCTCACCTCAACTTCATCAAAAAATATCCTTACCCACATGCCTAGTGGTATATCTCCTCCTAACTGATTCCACAGCATCCGTCATACTGAAAAAGAATATAAACTCTGTTCAGTATCTACA
Source organism: Jaculus jaculus (assembly GCF_020740685.1). Taxonomy (NCBI): domain Eukaryota; kingdom Metazoa; phylum Chordata; class Mammalia; order Rodentia; family Dipodidae; genus Jaculus; species Jaculus jaculus. The sequence goes on from NC_059114.1 coordinate 84,007,246, forward strand.
GTAAAATTTATCACATTTTGTAACACACATAATTTCTCTCTTTACATTAGGAAGAAAATGATCACTTGTGTTCTCCTCCTGTGAAAACGTGGACTCAGGCTACTACATCTGGGATTCTGTAAGCATCTCAGGATGTAAATATTGTCTGACCATTCCCTGATGGGCAGCTGAATCATGGACAGGCTAAACAAGTTACTCTGGACTGTCATTGCAAAAGATGCTGTGGTTTCTATCTTGAATGCCCCCTGAGCCCCTGAACCCAACAAAGAAAAGGACAACTGTGAACGGGAAAGCTATCTTACAATGAAAATTACGAGCACATCTTGCATCTGTCCAGTCCTGGTGTGTCTCTGTTTTGTGCAGAGGTGTTACGGAACTGCTCACCACAGCTCCATCAAGGTGACCAGAAATCAAACCAAACACACAGAAGGTGAAACCGAAGTTCACCACCGTCCCAAGAGGGGATGGGTATGGAATCAGTTCTTTGTTTTAGAAGAACATATGGGGCCAGATCCGCAATACGTTGGAAAAGTAAGTTTGTTTCCCTTTGATTTATTTTGTTTTCTCTGTTCTGAGTAACTGTGGGTTGAAATGATGGTGGAGTTGGAATCTCAGTTGAAGAGAAATGAAACTTGAACTAAAATGAGTATAGCTATAAAAATTGTTCCTTAGATGGGAGAACTCAAAATATGTAAGAAATGAATTATATGACTCAGGTTACATGGATTTAAACATTTTTCCATACATACTGAATTTAACATCTTTTATCAACATACTGTTTTCTGTATTACACACTGAGAAGTTTGATCACACCATTGGCTTTCTCTTCATTAGCATAAATGCATATTAGAATTTGCATTTTTGCTTATTAGGACATTGCTATCTATTTCTTTTAATATTTTGTTACTGATCATCACATGCTCTCAATACCTGATGTTTCTTTCTATTGTTACAGATTTTTTAATGTGGCTTTTAAAATATAGATTTTATCTCCAAAATTCTTATTCACAGGACTGCATATATATTTAAGTATAGATAAAATACGTATCATATATTAATAAACTCACAAAAATGGAGTTACTGCCTTATAAGTAGTGGGAGAATAAATTCCTTTTCTCTTTGAAAATATCAGCAGTGGAATTTAATGGTACACTAAGCTCCTCAGGACATCTTGTGTTCAGTCCATGGGCAGCTGAAACATGTGCCCTGTCAGCTCCAGAACAGAAAGGGAAGGAGAGAAATGTACCTCTGATTAATTACTGATCTCTGGCAGCAGCTGCCCATAACTCTGCCTAGTACCAATGGAGTAAGACTCAGCATAGCATTAGGGACACTGTGACTACAGGCTCAGAGCCCCCATCTCCCGGACTGACTGTTTATTTTTATTTCATCGCTATACTGGAAAAAAAAAAAAAGTACTTCATCCAAGCCATAGTACTTCCCTTGTGTGTAGGCTTGTGCAAGATCACAAGCCATCTGTTCCAAAGGATGTCCAACAGGGAGCGGCTGCAGCTGCATTTCCCATAAAACACAGGAGCCAAGCAGTGAGAATACTGAGCATGAAAAAGATCTAAACATTTCTCCCTATTTATCATGTGCATCAAACCGAGAAAAAGTCATCGGCAGTGATGCCATTACTCTTACAGGTGTTCTACCAAACTAATGATGATGGCTAATATCTTAATATCAAAATGTAATATGTGGACTTACTAAAGAATTATCTGTCTTGAGATAATTCAAAGTCTCTTTCTTTATACTTTTACTTTTGAACATAAGAAACAAAGAAGAAAAAATGTGTCTAGGGAATACATCATTCATATATACATATGAATATATATATGAATATATATGGTGCTATGTCAACTTCGGAAGGATCTACGCAGGTGCTTTCCATTACATGACATACAGTGTACTGGGCCAGTGGACAACTATAAAAGTTATCCCCAAGGATTTTATCATGTTATGCAAAAGTCTAGTATCACTAGCTATAAATTATTTAAACAACCACCTTCATCCATTTCGTTAGCACCTAGGCGTGCTTTCAAATGAAAAAGGCAGACTTGAGTGACTGCAGCATAGTAAGCCACAAAGTTGGAAATGTACGAAATGTATGGATGTGAAAATGTGCGGCAAACATCTGTGAGTTCTCGGGTGAAATGCCTTTCCTTAGGATACCCTGGACATCTGGAAGGTAGGCTCTGAGATGTCCTTCTTATGAACTGCCCTCTATTCTAGGGTTCCATGCTGATAGCTATGGACTTCTGCATCCTGCCGATGCTCGTGATAATGGTTAAGAATGATTGCAAGACAGACATCTCAATCAGTGTGCTGTTTGAAGCACATCTGAGAGATCGTCAGTACTGCACTTGCAGACACAGCTGCTCTTCCGTCTACACTTCCCTCTGGGCATGAGTACTAATAAGCTCCGAAGTTGCTTTTGTTTGGATGTCATTACATCACATTCGACGAACACATGGCTATGTCTTTTGAAGTATGGTTCTTATTCACAGAAAAATAAATATAGTTCCATCAAGAACCCAAGGACCCCCTTCTTACATGGTTGTATTAGTAAACTGGTAGTTGCGAGGACAAACACTGGACAAAATGTTAAGTTTAAACAACCACGGAAGGCTTCGTTTGGACTTACACTTCCCCGTTGCAGTCCCTCATGGCAAGGAAGGCATGGTGTCGGAAGGTTGAGTCAGATGCTCATGTGCAGTGAGGTGAGGAAGCAGAGAGGGGATGGATGTTGTCGCTGATACAGCAGTCTACTTCTTCTACAGTTCAGCATCCCAGACTATGGGTTTGGGTTGCCCACTGTTAAGGTGGATCTTCCTAATTTAATTAACCTAGTCAAGCTAATACTGCACTGCTACGCACAGAGACTAATGTAATCCACATAATCTCTTACAAGTAACTCTAGAAATTTAAAATAAAAAAGCCGACAAGCACATCAATGGACTACAGTAAAGAAGGGAGCATTAACCCTACACAGTTGCAGTCATTTGACTTTAGGCAAAGGTTCTTAAAGCAACATGGAGAAAGGGTGGTCTCAACAAATGGAGCTCGCTAAACCAGATATTCACAGGTAGAAGAATGAAATTAGGTGTCAACTTGATTGGATTGGTAATGAACTAAAACCTATATCTGTGTGAATCTAGGAGGGCATTTAAAGGAAGGATTGACTCAGAGGAGAAACCCTCCCTCTGGAGAAATTATCTTTTTTTTTTCTTTTTTATTTTTTTTTCTTTTTTTTGGTTTTTCAAGGTAGAGTCTCACCCTAGCCCAGGCTGACCTGGAATTCACTATGAAGTCTTGAACTCATGGTGATCTTACTGCATCTGCCTCCTGAGTGCTGAGATTAAAGGCATGTGCCACCACACCCAGCTTAATTCATTTTTTATTGACAACTTTCATAATTGTAAACAATATCACATGATAATTCCCTCCCTCCCACCACTTTCCCCTTTGAAATCATCTCCATCATATCCCCCCTTCTCTCAATCTCTCTTTATTTTGATGTCATGATCTTGTCTTCCTATTATGATGGTCTTGTGTAGGTAGTGTTAGGCACTGTAAGGTCATGGATATCCAGGCCATTTTGTGTCTGGAGGAGCATGTTGTAAGGAGTCCTACCCACCCTTTGGTTCTTACATTCTTTCTCCCACCTCTTCCTCAATGGACACTGAGCCATGGAACGTGTGATAGAGATATTTCAGTGCTGAGAACTCCTTTGTCACTTTCAGCTCCATGGTGACTTCTGAGTCATCCCAAGGTCACTGCCATCTGAAAAGAGGTTTTCTAACCAATAATGAGAGTAGCACTAATATATGCATATGAACATTAATAGGAGTGCTTATTGAGAAATTTGGGGAGCATAGTATATACTTTATTAGCCAGACAGCAGCAGACATTACACCTCTAGGCCTCATGACTACCCCTGTTGTATAGGTTTTCAGTGTCAGGGATGTGTTCCCTCTGATGGAGCACACCTCCAGTCAAATTAGAGGGCAGTTGGTTTCCCCTAAAATAGATGTGCCACTATTACACCAGTTGGCTCGTTTGGCCTGGCTGGCCAAATTTAAGGTTTACAGTGTTCACTGTTGGGGTATCTTCACTGGTGATTTTTTTTCTCTCCCATTGAACTACATGCAGCATGGCTTATTCCAGTTTTCTGTCAGCTGGTCTACATGGAGAGAAGGAGAGAGAGAAAGAGAGTGAGAGAGAATAGGCATGCCAGGGCCTCTAGCTTCTGCACATGAACTCCAGATGTGTGTGCCTCTTTTGTGGGTTCTGGGTAATTGAACCTAGGTACTTTGGCTTTGCAGGAAAGTACCTTAACAACTAAGCTATTTCCTCAGTCCCCAAGGTATACTTCTTAGGGATAGATTGTAAAATAATTTACTATCATGTCAAATACCTTTTTTGTAATTTTCTGAACTTTACATTTCAGGCTATGTTCAGAATCATACACTTTCATGGATTTTTAAAAATTTATTAATTAATTTCTAGTATCATTTTACTTTCTAATCTTGCTGATCATATATGACATTTTTAAACATAATAAGTTTTGGTCAAAACATTCTTGAATGATCTCTCTTTACTATTACACCATCATAATATTTGTCATGTGAGCTTCATCATGCACATGGAGACACTTTTAGGTTTCAGGTTTTATGGACTTTTCCAATTAATTATAACATTTCACTTGCTTCTTTACAATGGGCTTATTTTTGCCTACATTAAAAAAAAAATACTACAGTTTGGCCAGGCATGGTGCCACACACCTTTAATCCCAGCGCTCAAGAGGCAGAGGTAGGAGGATTGCCATGAGTTAAAGGCCACCCTGAGACTCCATAGTGAATTCCAGGTCAGCCTGAGCTAGACTGAGACCCTATCTCAAAAAAATAAAATAAAATAAATAAATAGAAAAGAAAAAGAAAAAATGCTACAACTTTATTTTCTACTGTTTATTTAAGTCTTAGAATTTTGGCTAATACTCATTTTATATTCTCTAATTCCTATGATGATTGCTTCTGTTATCTTTTAAGTTTATGTTTTACATATTTGATTTTTGCAATTGATTTTAACTTTTTACACTCTTATTTACATGCCAAGAATTAATATCTTCAGCTATTTGTAAAGCCACATACACAGAATATTCACATTTCATCTCCCTAAGCTTAATATGTCAAGATAGTTTTAAGCTGAGAAGTTATGATCTTGTTACTTCTCAGGATGAATATGTAAAATACACATAAAGATATGTACTCATTTATGTTTTAACAAATTGAATAGCTATGAATTCATTTATATGTTGGTATTGATAGACTAATGAATGAACTAAGGTGTAATGCCTGTTCCTTGTCGTGATGAAGCTCGTTTGGACAGTCTGTCCTCTGTGCATCATGGAGAAGAAGATAAATAGAGGTGAGGTATCTAGTGCTCAAAAGTCACATGCGTCTGTAGGATATAGTCATGTGTATATTCAAACATACATGTGCATTAGAATACATGGCATAACATATTCCCTGTCCTGAACAGGAATGTTTAACATATTTGATTTTTATTTCATTACTTAATTTCTTATACCCCCAAATTGTACTAAAAAAAAATCACCATATTTTTAAGGAAAACAGATACAGGCTAGAGACTATTGTCTTTCTTTTTAAACTTACATTGCAGCAAGGGAATTTACCTATCAGGGAGATGAACTAATGTAATGATTCATAAACCTGTTTTGGAACACCTTGTCAGCTTGGTAATGGCTGGTTCAGTTCATTAGCTACTTGGTATGCATGAGTTCTTTCTGCCATTATATCAAAATTATGAGAAGTATTAAACACATTTATAGTAGCCAAGACAGTATAAACTATTTTTAATTAAAATAAAATAACAGTAAGCAGAATGGAAATGCTATGAGACATATTTATTTTCTCTGAAATTACATTTCTGTCTCACATATGACTATATTATGAGTTTATTTTAGGCGTGTTTTTTCTTAATCTAAGGTTTCCATTGTTATTTCTGTTTTGTGAACTCTGTTATTACTGTTCCCCTGAATTAAATTGACCATGAAGTGTTTCCAATTTTATTACTACTTCTATAAACATCTACGTAGAGTAGAGTCACTTAATGTGTTATCACACATCAATTATTTGCACCAAGAAAGTTAAGTAAATATCTGTATGATTCAGGGATAGGAGTGTCAGTACGCAGCATGCAAAGCAGGTGTGGGCTAACAAAGGCTTGTGGAGAGCCATTAATTGCACATGAGTTGATTTCTTCCCGAATAGAATGAACAGTGTGTCATTAGTTGAGGTCTAGCATGGAAACACCCAGCCTGTTTCTGTACACTGCGTTGGTCCGTAGTGCCCAAAACACAGTGTTCTCTGCACTGCAAGAGACGGCACTCCTTCAGTACATGGGGGCGTTATTTTCATCTGCATAGTTTCTCAGGGTGAATTATCATGAAGGATAAAGTTACCTGAGGGGGCAAAAATGTTTGTTTTTCATATCATACTCTAGGTGTCTTGCAGGAAAGTCATATAGAAGAAATATCTTCATGAGGAGCCCCAGCTTCCCTGGAGTCATTAGATGGAATGTGGACTTCTAACACCACGAACTCAAGGGGCTCCTGGTGCAGACTAGCTGGTGTTGGCTTGCTCCTGCAAACTCTGCATGTGTCCGTAGCTCTTAGTGGGAAACAGAAAATTCAAATTTCTATGAAGAAGCAGAATGCTCTTCTGTTTTTTTGTTTATTTTGACTAGTGCTTTCCCAAATTTTCCCTGACTGCAGATGTCTGTAGGAGATGCTGACCAAGGGAATGACTTTCTACTAAGAGCTTTCTGTTATGTGGTTTGGGGTCAGGAACCTCTAGGAATGTTGTCTCTTTTGTTGGGTACAGGAGCTTGGGGCTTCAGACATATAGTTTTCAGTAAGAACCCCTCCTTTTGGCTATCTTGTGGAATTTATTCATTTCTTTTCTATTTTTTTTTTTTTACTTTATAATAACAGTATTTATGACTGTGCTCAGGGTAAAAGATAATAACAAGTAGATTTACATCCTCTCATCTGAACTAGATGCCAAATCTTCCTCTTACCTTAACAGGGCATCTTTTTTTTTGTCACTAAAATTATGTGGAATGGTGTTTTATTTTAGTCAAGATTTACAGTAAAAGTATGATCCATACTATCTTCAGAGGAGGGGTGTGTGTGTGTGTGTGTGAGAGAGAGAGAGAGAGAGAGAGAGAGAGAGAGAGAGAGAGAGAAATTGGTTAGTGGGAGTTTCCATATGTGATTATGCAAGCCAATGAATCCTATAAGTTAGTGTTTGCTCTGCTGAAGAACCAGGAGGAGAACCATGTCATTCAGCCTGAGTCTGAGAGGGGTGCCCTGCTGACTGGCGGTCATAGCATCACACTGTGATCGCCTCCCTATTGTAAAGCACAGTTCAATGCAAGGCGGATGGGGTTGGCCTTCGCCCGCACCTGGAGCTCAGTGTCCTGCTCAGAATTTCCCAGCCATGGGCACATGGACGACTTCAGGTTATGAGTATGGCCATGCCCATGAGCTCCAAGATGCAGCCACTGTGCCACATTCTAGCCCTGGCCATGATAGCCACAGTGGTTACAGCCTATAGCACAGAGAGCAACAGCCTCAGTGCCATTGTCCTGGGTGATTGATCCTATGTGCTAACCGACAGGCTGCATACATGGAGCTCACAACCAAACTCCCAGGGTACAAAGCAGAAATTCAATACAGAGGGCAATCGAGAAACTGTCCTTACATCAAGCAGACCAGGGACAAGGTACACTTGGGTGGATGAAAGGAAGATCCTTGGCAAGAGGGACCATTAAGAAGATGAGGAACAAGATCCACCGTTAGCACAATGGGGAGGGAAGTGGGCAACCGTGCAAAATCAGATCCTAGAGCCTTCCTCAGAGGGAATTCCAGCTCAAATACCCTTTCCATCCCCATGGGAGCTTTGGTTTGTAAATAACCAGGTACCTTCCCTTTTCCACATACTGGGGCTTCCAATTTTCTGTCAGCCCTAAGGAAGGAAACTGAATACTGAGCCAGTCAGGCCTCACTGGTGGGCAATCCTATGTCAAGTCCTTAGTCCTGAGCAACAGCAAGCAAACATCCTAGGGTGGGAGAAGAATGTCTCAGTTCAAATAGAGCGATTAACTTTACTCCTCCTCCCCCTTTTCGTCCTGACTGAGCCCTAAATTTATTGGATGTTCATAATCCCTGTCCTTGATTATAGAGCTTCCATATCCAGATATTATTTCATAAATTTAACCTCTTCTGTAAGTATCCTTATAAACACAGAAATAACATTTTAACCATCAATCAGGCATGCTTTAAACCAGGTGAGGATGATGGCGTATACACTTGTACAGTCTACTACGTTTGATGCCTTCCTGTTTTCATTGTTATCACACATGAGACAGAACTGGTCAGGTTATCATTGAATATTGATCATTCAACTTGGATTATATGAGAAAATTTGGTTTGTTCATTTCAACTAACACTTTTTTTTTTTCCCCAAAAATGGATAAAGCTTGGATCATTGAGACACTTCTCAACTTATAGGATCTTGGAACTGTTGTAACGTATGGGGAATTTCCTACCCCAGTTCAGTACTCCTACTTATGTGATTGGTTCTATTTGAGCCATAGGTGCTCTGGGACTTCTCCCCTAAAGGCACAGCTGTGGTGCTGATCTGTACAAGAAGGAGGCAGTGCTGTCGGGGTGGCCCCTCCCCACACCCTTACTCTCAGACTCTCCACATGCACTAGCACAGCGACAAGACTCTTGTACACACGGGCTGTTCTCGCTCTTCCCAGAGGCTCACATTTTAGTCATTTATGTCTACCATTTAAGTCTCTCAGTATTAAATTTCTTTCATTAAGCCTTTCATTTTCCTCATGGTAACACCAAGAAAATCCATAATGAATTTAATAGTGTGGAATCTCTCTTTTAGATTTTAATCTAGAATTCAGTAAGCAAGCATACTCCTAATTTCCTCCTGACTGGATACATTACATTTCTCATGGTAAATCATATTGGACATTCAAGGACAGATTTTTATGGCCACCATATCTAAATGATCAAATACTTATTTCTTATGTTGTTGTAGTGACAGTGGCAAACTCACTTAAAACAACACATAACATGGGCTGGAGAGATGGCTTAGCGGTTAAGCGCTTGCCTGTGAAGCCTAAGGACCCGGGTTCAAGGCTCGATTCCCCAGGACCCACGTTAGCCAGATGCACAAGGGGGCGCATGTGTCTGGAGTTCATTTGCAGTGGCTGGAGGCCCTGGCGTGCCCATTCTCTCCCCCCCCCTCTCTCTACTTCTTTCTCTGTCACTCTCAAAAATAAATAAATAAAAATGAACAAAAAAATAAAAGAAAAAAACACATAACAGACTATAATCAATGAGGATAAATTTAATAATTACACTAAATGTCTGGAGTTAGTAAAATGCTTAAAAAAAGATGACTACTTTAGTTTGTGTTACTCTTAATATGAGTTGAGTAAAAGGGGAAATATATTTACCAAAATAACAGCCTTCAATTTCAACTTGATTTATAGCTAATTTAGTCAAGCTATGTTTGTTTTTAGAAAATAGTCAAGTGTTAGTTATAAGGATGGTGAGGGACAGCAGACAGAGTTTTCTTTCATAATATGTGGGAAGAATCATTAGTAGGTGTAAAAGTATAATGTCAACAGTCATTTGGTACTCAGAGCCTGACTGGAGGACACTGAAATTGTTTCACCATTGCACTCTTAAGATTTGAAGCCTACTATAAACATAACACAATACTTTGAGAAAAGCCGTCCCTTCTGTGCACCTAATGTATTAACAAATGCCTTTGTTCATAGGTGTCTCAATGATGCTTTCCACCACTGAAGCAGAAAATACATTTCAGCTCTTGCTGGTTTATTGTATTGGAGACATTAAAATTATTAGTTTTTATTAATGTATGGGCATTTTTGCATTCAGATTTCTATTTACCTATTTTATAGCTTCTTGAAAATATAATATTGCTGTGTATCATTAACTTATGAGCCAGATGCCATTGATACAACAAGTATATTTCTAAAAGACCTTGCACAGAATTCCCTTTATGAAATTATGCTAATTGAATTAGTCAGATCTCCATGGAAACAGAACCAACAGAATAAAGACAAACAAATAATATATGTAGGAAAAGTTTGCTGAAGATGAAATATGAGCATAAATGTCTATACAAAGATAGATACATCACAGTCATTTGCTTACATGATTATGAAGTATGAGAATACTCTACATCTCTTGGCTTCCAGGTGGAGAATCAATGTGGCCGGAGATGTAATTCCACACTGTCCCAAGACCACTGCTATGTTCCAAATTGTCAAGAATCAGGGATGTAATGGCTGGGGTCAGAGGAAGATGAACATCTTACCTCTTGAAGAAAGAACAACTCAACTTTTTAATGTTTGCACTCTTAGGGCTTTCAATAGGGAATATGCCTGTGCATATGAGAGAGGGTTATTTTGGCAATTCAATTCACTAGTTCAGTGATAATTCTGTCAGGAATCACTCTCATAGCTATTTAAGCATCCATTAAACCAGCCAATT